>NC_037674.1:38401058-38617216 GCF_003255815.1 Theropithecus gelada | reverse complement strand
AAAAAAAAAAAAAAAAAAAAGAAGAAAAAAAAAATAGGCCAGGTGCGGTGGCTCACGCCTGTAATCTCAGCACTTTGGGAGGCTGAGGCAGGAGGATCACCTGAGGTCAGGAGTTCAAGAACAGCCTGGCCAACATGGTGAAACCCCATCTCTACTAAAAATACAAAAAATTAGCCAGGTGTGGTGGCAGGCGCCTGTAATCCCAGCTACTGGGGAGGCTGGGGCATGAGAATCACTTGAACCTGGGTGACAGAGGTTGCAGTGAGCCGAGACCACACCACTGCACTCCAGCCTGGGTGACAGAGTGAGACTCGGTCTCAGTAAAAAAAAAAAAGTAAAATAAAACAAAATAAATAAATAAAAGTAAAGGCAGCAGTGGCTGATGAAAATAAGGGCCATTTTACCCATGAAGAAGAAACAAGGTCTACAGAGAATGGAGAAGGGCAAGTCATTCAACTGCACCAAAAGGGAGTCAGCAGAGCCTAGCCATTCATCCGTGGAAAGAGAGATCAGTGATTCCGGGTGGCCTGAAATATACCTAGGAGAGCCATCAAGTCTTACAGCCCCAGCCCATGTCATTCTTTCAGCCAGAGGCTGTGAAGCAATACACCGAGCTGCCTGCTTCCACACTGCCTGAAGACCGACGCCTGTGGTGTGCACATTTCATGATGTATCACAAGCTGCTAGAGTCTATGATAGGTCATATCTATTTAACGAAAGTGCATTCCAAAAAGTACAATTTTCTATTCTCAGTTATTTGAGCAGCTTGAAGGAAAGACTTACACTATTGATATAAAGCAAACAAGCCAGGCGTGGTGGCTCACACCCTATAATCCCAGCACTTTGGGAGGCTGAGGCAGGAGGACTGCTTGAGGCCAGGAGTTTGGGACTTGCCTGAGCAACATAAGGAGACCCTCATCTCCACAAAAAATACAAAAATTAGCTGGGCATAGCAGCACATGCCTGTGGTCCTAGCTACTTGGGAGGCTGAGTGGGAGGAACACTTGAGCCCAGGAGTTCAAGGCTATAGTGAGCCAAGGTCATTAACACTGCATTCCAGCCTGAGTGACAGAGCAAGACCTTGTCTCTTAGAAAAAAGAGAGAGAGAGAGAGAAGAGAAAGCAGATAATGAAAAATATATATTCGATGATATATACAGCATATCGAGTATCACTATATCATAAACAGTAGCAGTTAGCTGTGACAACTTATAAGACATTAAGATTCTAATGAAATCATAAAAGGGTAAGAATTGCAGGTTATAATCTACTGTTAATCATTTTTTCTGTATCATTAAGAGATGTTATACTTTCTCTACCACTTTGGAATTTGGAAATGTACGTATTGAGATAGCCTTGCTTACAAAGAGCTTTCAGTCAAGAGTCTAAACTTTAACAAACTGCCACCCTGTAGAGATTATTCTTAAAATATTACGAATAGAACAGTGAACAAAAAGTAAAAATTGTATTGGGTTACAATAACAAAAATTTATTCTCATGCTGCCAGGTTTAAAGGCTGACTGTGCATTGCTGATAAAGGCTGGGCTCAGCTGGAAAACTCCGCTGCAAGCTCCTGGGTTGGGCCCTGTGTGGCTCTGGGTGTGTTCATTCAAGGGTCCAGGCTAAGTGGGCATTAACTTTCCAAGGTATGTTCTTCTCATGGCACCAGAGTCCAAGAAGGAAGGTCCAATCATGCAAATACTTTTTAAGCCTCTAACTTACATCATACCCACTAATTGGCCAATTCCAGTCACATGATTGAGCTCAAAGTCAAAGGGTGGAAAAGAACACACTCCAGCCACCATAAGACCAGGCACGTGTGTGGATGTATCATTTCAGGAAACGACAAATAGGGACAAAAACAATCTCCCACGTTCCTCTTTTATTTTCTTCAAGCTCAGTATTTTTCTTTCTTCAATCATATCCCACAGGCTGTGGCTTCTAGATCTTCTACCACACTGACAACATTCTTTCTATATGAATTTTACTTCTTCAGTATTCCCGTTAAATCACAATGCGTGGAACAATACAACACTCCACACGTGGTCTGACCCGTATTGGTTTTCCCTAGTGAAAGGTTTAGTGGCTAAAAAGTTTAAAACCTTGCCTAGGTTTTAAGTGCACTATCTAGAAAATACAATAGAAATGAAATGGTCTGGGGAATTTTAAAAAATAAAATGGTCAGCTGTTCTTTTCTACTAGGTACTAGCTAAAGACATTTTTTCTTCTAAAGCATAAGGGAGGTAATTGAGAATGAAAAATCCAGGTTTTATATAATACTAGAAAAATTATCTTTTCTCTGAATTCTGTTTTCTCATCTCAAGTGCTAAATTCTCCACCTTAATAATATTCTTAGGTCACTTTAGAGTTTATAAAGCACTTAAATACATATTCTCTAAATTAATTTCATTTAATTCTCAACAACTCTGAGCTAGGCATTATTTCTGCCCTTCCTGAAAGATCAGGAAATTGAAGATTAGATGGCAGGACAAGACTTCCTTTGCCCTGTGAACAACACTGCTCTTACCTCCCAGCCTGCAGGAAAGAGGCCTCGTCCCTCTGCCTGGAACATCTTTTCCTGACAACCCCTTTCTTTGCCTGCCTAGCTATTATTCACCCTTTAAGTAAATCTCTACTCATTATGGCACTTCCTTCATAAGCTGTGCCAGGCCTTCATTTTTCTGTAAGTTATTTATTGAGTGCTATCTAGAAACAAAGATGCCGGGGACACAGCAGTAAACAATACAGATGTCGTCCTTGCACTTGCATGGCTTAGCACCTGACTGGAGAGAAAAGACATTCAACAAATAACTATACCAGTACTTAATCACGCCTGTGATAAATGCTGCAAAGGCAAGGTACTGTGGCTTAGGAGCATGGGTTAGAGCCTGTCCTTTGTGCCCCATGGCTCTTCCTCATTTCACTGTAGCATTGATCATGCTTTATTGTAATGAGCTGTTGGTCTTTATTCCCCATTATGAATGGACGTTATGCATGGTAACTGGGCTCTATTTTCATAGCTTGGTGTAACTCCTTTAGACTAAAAACACTTAATAATGATTTATGGAATGAGTGATTCAATAATCAAATGGGCTTGCCCAAAGTACTAAATTAATGAGCCAGGATAAGATTCAAACCTAGGATTCCAATTCCCATACTTTTGTCTCTATACAAAATTACCAAGAAATGGTAATGATTCTAGTAAAATGTAATGCTAGCCTACAACATAACCACAAATTAAAAAGAAGTAACCTATACATAAACATTATTTATAAACTATGCCTATTTGTAACATAAGAGCCTATGTACATACAGGTTTCATATAGTATGGATCTTATTAACACACACTAGTACAGACAGATATATACTACAGACTGAATATCCCTCATCTGAAATGTTTGGGACCAGAAGTGTTTCAAATTTTCAAATATTTGTGTGTATACAGATATATAACAAGATATTTGGGGGATAAGACTCAAGTTTAAAAATGAAATTCTTTTTTCTTTTTTCCTCTTGAAACAGGGTGTCCCTCTGTTACTCAGGCTGGATTGCAGTGGGACGATCACAGCTCACTGCAGTCTCAACCTCTCAGGCTCAAGTGATTCTCCCACCTCGGCCTCCTGAGTAGCCGGGACCACGGGTGTGCGCCACCACACCCAGCTAAGTTTTTAAATTTTTAGTAGAGACAAGGTCTGGCTATATTGCCCAGGCTGGTCTCAAACTCCTGAGCTCAATTGATTTTCCTGCCTTGGCTTCCCAAAGTGTTGGGATTACAGGCATGAGCCACCACACCTGGCCAAAACATGAAATTCATTTACATTTCATATATACCTGATATACATAGGCTGAAGATAATTTTACACAATATTTTTTTTTTTTTTTTTGAGATGGAGTCTCGCTCTGTTGCCCAGGCTGGACTGCAGTGGCCGGATCTCAGCTCACTGCAAGCTCCGCCTCCCGGGTTTACGCCATTCTCCTGCCGCAGCCTCCCGAGTAGCTGGGACTACAGGTGCTCGCCACCTCGCCTGGCTAGATTTTTGTATTTTTTAGTAGAGACGGGGTTTCACCGTGTTAGCCAGGATGGTCTCGATCTCCTGACCTCATGATCCGCCCGTCTCGGCTTCCCAAAGTGCTGGGATTACAGGCTTGAGCCACCGCGCCCGGCCCACAATATTTTAAATAATTTTCTGCATGGAACAGTTTTTTCTTGTTCTGACCGTGATCCAGCGCATAAGATCAAGTATGAAATTTCCTACTTGTGGCTTCGTGTCGGTGAAGGAAGTTTTGGACATTGGAGCATTTTTGGATTTTGGAGTTTGGGATTAAAAATGCTCAATCTGTAAATAGTGACCCTACATTCCTTATTTATTCTGAGTATCATTTAGGCATTTGTAATGGAGTATGCTAAACATATAAAGTTACAGATTTACCTGGCAAAAATGACTTGCATCTAAATAAATGGTAATTACAAGTAGTTACAAACAACATAAATACAATAAATATAAATCTGGGGATCTTATTTTTAAATGTAATACAAATTAATTTCTTAAATTTATAATTCAAAGTTTATGCTTCAAAGAATGATGTTGTAACAGTAAGAAACTCACACATGATAAAACACTGTTCTTTCATTCTATAGATACAAATTTATAACATAGCCAGTCTGCCATCCTTACTTGGCTAAAGACATTAAGATAGCTTATTGAATATTGAATTTTTCCTTTAATTCCTAGAAATTGCAAATACAATCCCCAAACTGGTACCAGATCTTTCTTTTACTACCAAAAGAATCATTTTAAATGTCTTACGAAAACAGCCTAGGTCACTAAAGGGAATTAGCACCATCTAGCGAACAAAGCTGGCAAAACTTGTATATCAAAAGAAAACTGTAGCAGGGAGAGCCGTGTGTTAACTGCATAAGAAAACAGAAAACAGCCGGGCACGGTGGCTCAAGCCTGTAATCCCAGCACTTTGGGAGGCCGAGACGGGCGGATCACGAGGTCAGGAGATCGAGACCATCCTGGCTAACACGGTGAAACCCCGTCTCTACTAAAAAAATACAAAAAAACAGCCGGGCGAGGTGGCGGGCGCCTGTAGTCCCACCTACTCGGGAGGCTGAGGCAAGAGAATGGCGTAAACCCGGGAGGCGGAGCTTGCAGTGAGCTGAGATCTGGCCACTGCACTCCAGCCTGGGCAAGAGAGTGAGACTCTGCCTCAAAAAAAAAAAAAAAAAGAAAAGAAAACAAAACAGTAGCACTAACACCCCTTACATATACGTTTTATTAATGTATATCTGGTTCTACCAGACTTTACTAATATTACATTTGTTTTAAAGACCTAACACTCAGTATAATCAATCCTTAACACATTTGCCAGAAGTATTCCAATGATGAAATGTTCAAAACAAAGATAATTTGCTATGTTGGAAGCATCATTAAATAAGTACGACCTATTAACACACTTTCTTGTCCTCTAACTTGCAGCCAGGTTTAAAGGGCCTTGACTTTATCCTGTAGGTCCTGAAAAGGCAAACCATTTTTGTAACAGGGAAGATTAGTTTGGTAGTTGCATACAGGATTCACATGGAAAGTGTGTCAAGGAAAGACTAACCAGTTGAGGGCAGATGGTGGTAAGCTAGAGAGGAGATGTCAAGGCCCGAACTGAAATGGAAACAAAGGGTCTACTGAGAACGGTGAATGAGTATCCACTGGGACATTCAGCAGGCCTCTAAACTATTGGAGAAATTTTAAAACAATCGGTCATACCTCTTTATATCTTTTCTATTATTACCTTAAACTGTTACTGGAATGCTTACTCACATTTTTTTTTTCTCTTATTCCCGTATTAGAGGGTAAACTCCCTGAGGAGTTTTAGCATAGATGCTATTAAAAGAATATACAAATCATGATGTGAACTCAGTTATTTCAATGGCGTAACTGTTGTGGAAATGACTAAAAATACAGTGGGTGTTTTCCCCCTATTTTTAAAAGAGTCTTCTTGTGGAACTTAGAAGAAATCTACATTAATTATGTACACTGCCAACTCTCAAATTTGTGATCACTGCATCATGATGACAATTTTTAGCTCGTGGATGAAAAAGCAATTTGAAATGAGTTGGTCCTTTTCGCTGCATCATTTGGATGAAATGATCATCTATTATCCCATTTTTCCTCTCAATTTCAAGATTACATTATACTGCCTATTCCCACAAAAGGCACCACAATGACAATTACAGATTAGGGCTTCTACTGAAGATAACATAAAATCATAAAAACCAAAAAGAGCACATGGCCTTTAAAAATCCACTTCTAACATTTCAACTATACAGCAACATTGTTAGTACAGCAAAATAAAAATAAATTTAACGCAAGCTAAATTCCACTCTAAAATTCTAAAACACTCTAACCAAAATTTTTATTTTCCAAATTAAGTCTTTTACTTCACAGTGCCTCAGGGTATTTCGCCTTTAAAAGACATAACATAAATTCCTATTCACTGGAATTCCTAAGCCAGTGAACTCCAGTAAGAATGATCATTTAGACTAGAAGCCTGAATGTTGACAGCTATGAGAGACATACCTGAATAAAGGAAGAACTGAGGAGAATCTCCATGAATGCCGACTGTGCCTGGCCCCAAGGAGTCAGATAGGGTATTCACAAAGGAAAATACTCCACTCATGATTCCAAAGCCCAAGCCAGAAACTAAACAGGAAGAAAAACACTGTTAACTCTTTTCCTGCCAAGATTTCAAGTCAAATTTCCAAGGACTAGTTAATATAAAGTGTGTTGGAGGGGAAAGGGTGCTTATGTTCTGTCTGAAGCAGCGGACAGCTGGCTCTGGAAAGGCATGTGCTTGGCTAAATGACAAATCGGAGAGGGAAGGGGGAAGAGGAAAGGAAATGAATGGCTGAATGCAGCAGAGTCATGAAAAAGGGGAGAAAAGGGTCTAGAAAGGCACAGAAGAAATAGTTGAGACAGAGGATACAACACCAAAACTCTGGCTTTACTTAATGATAACAGAGTCTTCAGAGTCAAGTTTGATGGCTTAGAACCGAAATTGAGTGTAAAGGGGAACGATGTATTCCTGAGCCCAACTGGGGAACCTGGATCCAATCTTAAACATAATTCTCCAAGTATAATATGCAGAGATATTAACTGCTTTAATATGAAGACTACTCCTAGAACAGCCAAAGTAAGATTCGGAGAAAGTAACAGTTTCATCACTTAGAAAATCTTAGTTAGGGTACATACACATTAAAAATCTAACTTTCAAACCTGGTTAATATATAATGGACATACAGGTAAGGGTCACTTGTAATCACTTTCATTTACAAAAGGAACCTGGAAGGCGGGGATAATAAGCAATTCTGTACACCAATAGGCCAAGGCAGTAATAACAAAACTACTTGAAATCTACAAAGATACAAAAGATACAAATGACTTTTATGCCAAGTCTGATTTGTTTTCCTTAATGAAACCATGTGTTTCTAACTTACCATAGGCCAGCAGTCGCATAGAGGGCGCTGTCTCACCTGGGTTTATACTCTTCAAACCCTCACTGGCTTTTCTAAAATAAAACCACATATGTAATTAAGAAGGAAAAAAAAGGGGGCAATATATCAGAAAAGTCCAATAAGATACGTCAAACCCAGATACTCACTGAGGCTTTGCATCAGGTTATACTCTAAATCTATAATTTATTTAAACAAAACCCAGCAAATTTTCAATGAACTAAAATCAACCAAAATAAAAAACTAATTTTTACCTTTTGACATTCGCATAAAAGAATAAGAAACTTTGGGAGGCCGAGACGGGTGGATCACGAGGTCAGGAGATCAAGACCATCCTGGCAAACACGGTGAAACCCCGTCTCTACTAAAAAAAATACAAAAAACTAGCCGGGCGAGATGGCGGGCGCCTGTAGTCCCAGCTACTCGGGAGGCTGAGGCAGGAGAATGGCGTGAACCCGGGAGGCGGAGCTTGCAGTGAGCTGAGATCTGGCCACTGCACTCCAGCCTGGGCGGCAGAGCGAGACTCCGTCTCAAAAAAAAAAAAGAATAAGAAAAATATAAGTAAACAAGCCATCAGGAATTGAATTTAAAAAGATAAAAACCACAACACTTTCAACTGCTTTCTGAACTCGGCAAATATTTAATTCAATATCCTGTGGGATCTACCACTCTGATTTTTTTTTCCCTTCCCAAAGTACTCTATCATTATTCCTGCTTTGTTGGCACTTTGTTCTATCTTCTACCAGGACTATACTTGCTCTGCCACCCTCCCTTGTACCTTCCACTCTGTAGAACCTAAACTACACTCATCCTTCAGAGTCCACTTCAGGCAGCAATTTGTTAAAGAAGCTGCCTCTACCAATGGTTGGTAATCACTAATCTCTCCTTATTCTTAAATCCTATAATACCGATGGTCTGAACTCTCACATGAGTATTTAATCATATGATCTTCTGATTCTAAAACATTTTACATATTTGTTTTATATCACAAATATGTAAATAAGGCTTCAGGGGAGAAAGTGATCTTATACTTTCTTTGTATCTTGCAGAATACAATGCTACCCTCAGAATAGGAGATAAATGAACCCTTGAATGAAAGAACAGAATACTGCTCAAGAGAAAATAATCTTCAGCCGAGCATGGTGGCTCAGCACTTTGGGAGGCCAAGGCAGGAGGATCACTTGCATCCAGGAGTTCGAGACCAGCCTGGGCTACACAGCGAGACCCTGTCTCTATAAAAAATAAAATAAAATAAAGAAATGATCTTCAGAGTGCTCTTATGCATGCTTCTGTTGTGGCCAATTTATAAACTTACCATGAGTGCCACGCAGATATGTTAGGCATGCTAGGTGTGGCTGGTCAATTCTACCAGCATCACTATTACCAATTCTTGTTGGTGAGAAAACTGCAATAATGTAAGATCCTGACTCAAAGAATATTTAAATTATATTTACTATAAAGTATATTTAAGGCAACAAAAGAACCAAAACATTTTGAAAATGACTTTTTAGCAAATGTTGAAACAAGACAGGTTAACTCTAAGAATAGACAATTAAATTAACCAGAACATACTTATTTTCTGGCCATTATGTTATTTTAAATTCAGGGTATGGATATTCATTATAGTCAGCTTATTCATTACAAAAATATAAATATCATTGATTACATTAAGGCAATGTAGAATTCAACCAAAATGGGAATAAGCCTAGGGAAGAGGGTGCTTTTCTAGACTCAAAAGAAACCATCTGCCATTTTGGTGCTCTCCATCCGGAAGTGTTTGGAAGTGAGGACATGAGCCAGATATTTAAGTGACCATTTTCTTTCTCTGAAGCAGTAACCAACTAAAACGTCCAATTTTCCTAAATAAAATAAACTTACCCCTCATAGTGATATTGCTAAAAGCGAATTAAAGATTATGGGACACATATATAGTAAAAAGCTCTGTCAACAAATATATCAATAGAGTAGAATCAAAAAATTTGGGAGAATTTCTGTTTTCTATAAATTCCTCAATAATAAATAAAAGACTTGTGTCCATGTGGACACAAAGAAGGGAACTACAGACACTGGGGCCTAGTTGAGACTAGAGTGGGAGGAGGGAGAGGATCACCATTTACCCAGGTAACAAACCTGCACGTGTACCCTTAAACCTAAAAGTTAATAAAATAAAATACAGTTATGTGTTGCATAGCAACATTTCAGTCAACAATGAACTCTGCACATACGATGGTAGTCGTCATTATAACGGAGCTAAACAATCCCTATTGCCTAGGGACGTCATAATGTCGTAGCATAACGCATCACCCCTGTGTTTGTGGTGATATTGGTGTAAACAAACCTACTGCACTGCCAGTCATAAAAAAGCATAGCACATACTGGCCAGGTACAGTGGTCCACGCCTATAATCTTAGCATTTCGGGAGATGAAAGCAAACAAGTCACTTGAGCCCAGGAGTTTGAGACCAGCCTGGGCAACATGGTGAATCCCCATCTCTACAAAAAATACAAAAATGAGCCGGGTGTGGTGGCGTGTGCCTATAGTCCTAGCTACCTGGGAGGCTGAGGTGGGAGGATGGCTTGAACCAAGGAGGTGGAGGCTGCAGTGAGCTGAGACTGCACCACTGCACTCTAGCCTGGGCAACAGAGAGAGAGGCCCTGTCTAAAAAAAAAAACAAACACATAGCATATACAATTATGTACAGTATATAATCCTTCATAATGATCACAAACAACTGCTAATGCTTTTTGTAAAAAAAAACAACAACAAAGTTAAAAGACTTACACTTCTCTATTTCAAAACTTACTACAAAAGTAAAGTATTCAAGACCATCTGATACTGGTGTAAGGGCAGACACACAGATTAACAGAATAAAATTGACAGTCCAGAAATAAACCTTTATATTTACAGTCAATTGATTTTCAACAAGAGTGCAAGATGATTCAACAAGGAAAGAAAGATGGTCTTTTTAATAAATGGTGATGGAACAACCAGATAATCACATACAAAAGAATGAGGGTGGACCCTTAACTTACACCATATATAAAAACTAAAATGAGTGAAAAGTCCAGCTGTAAGAGCTAAAACTATAAAACTGTTAGAAGAATACATAGGTGTTAAGTCTTCATGACCATGGGTTGAGTAATGATTTCTCAAATACAAACACCTAAACCACAAGCAACAAAAGGAAAAGTAAACAGATGAACCTCATCAAAATTAAAAACTTTGATGCTATAAAGGACACTATCAAGAAAGTGAAAAGACAACACAGATGGGAGAAAATACTTGCAAATCATATTTGAAAAAGGACTTATATCTACAGAACTCTTACAACTCAATAATAAAAAGACAAATAACCCGATTTAAGAGATAAATTGTCTGGGCATGGTGCCTCACACCTGCAATACCTGCATTTTGGGAGGCCGAGGTGGGCGGGTCGCTTGAGCTCAGGAGTTCGAGACCAGCCTGGGTGACAGAGGGAGACTATGTCTCTACCAAAAAAATACAATTAGCTGGGTGTGGTGGCATGCACTTATAGTCCTAGCTACTCAGGAGGCTGAGGGCGGGAGGACAGATTGAGCCACGGAAGCGGAAGTTGCAGTGAGCCATGATTGCGCCACTGTACTCTAGCCTGGGTGACAGAGTGAGACTGTGTCAATCAGTGAATCAATCAAAGATTTCAGCTATTTGATATAGCAAAGTACTACTATCACAAATATATTAAATAAATAAATTCAAAAGTTTAATAAACTTCCTAATTCTATATTGTGGAAGTACGTGGGAGGAAAAGTAACAGCACTAAGAGTTCTCAATGTCAACATCAGGAAGTGAGAAAGCACAAAACATCATCAGTTTCTGGGTTCACTTCCATTTTACTGAAGTGGAAAATTCTTCGTTTGCATTTATTATTGTGTTCCCAAGAACAAAAAAGAAACAATTCAAATTTCAAAAATATAAACTTTGAAAAACTATTGCTAAATCATACCATCTTTCTTTTCTATTCTATCCTTTTTTTGAATGTGTGTATGAGAGAAAGAAAGGAGTATGAATACAAGTTAAATACGCCATTTTTGGAAGTTTTGAAAATAGACATGCTGCTTAAAAGTTGTAGCAATGGTTATCCTAATGTTTTTTCTATACATGGAAGATTTTCTAAAATTACAAAATATTTATGGTATCAACATTTTAAGACAAAATTGAATTAAATTACAAAAGTTTCCATCCAAACAGAAAAAATCCTAATGTCTGTTTTAGACAACATACAGGAGCTTCAAGCAACATCGAGTTGCCTAAACTGTATGTTTTTGGCAAAATATGATTATGTTTTAAGCAACATAACTTGGATTTAAAAAGAAATTACTGTAGAAAGGGCTGCCACACACGCCAATTTCTCATTATGCAAGGCTTTTCCAGGCTGAAGGTTTCTATTCATTCATATAAGAATAAGATTAGTAAGATTAAGTGACTAAGGCCTAACTCATGAAATAAAATTATTATTAGATTGCAATGAATATTTTGATACAATTCCATATATTTCTAAAAACTGGTATAAACTCTCTGCATTTTAATCTTGGCACCAAATTCTGATAGCAAAAGTCTGAGGTAGCACTTTAAATTTAAAAGTTCAAGACCTACTTTGGCAATGGAGATAAAGTATTGATTAAACCAAAGTCCCTATATTTGAATGTAATATAGCATAAAAGAGCAATGTAAACGTATCCATATAAATGTCAGTCATAAATAAAGCATCATAATTCTTAAATTGTTTTAATACAACTACATAACATCCTACATTGCTCAAATTTGCTGGGAAAATTTTGAATATTCTAAAGGCTTGTAAAAGATGCATTTTGCAAATGCAAACAAACGTACCTGTCAGTACAAGTCTGTCCTACCATTTGCAAATTTCCAAAGGTCCTTTCAGAAAAGCAAACATGGTTTCCCTAGGAGGCTAAAGAGGCTTCTCTGAACTTCCTGGCATTCGAGCCTAAGGACTGACAGCTGTAATTTCTTCCTCATGTGGCCCTACTCCTTTCCTGCCCTCGTTAAAAAGTGGACCCTTGCTCCTCACTGTGAAAAGAAAATTTTAAAAATTAAAATTAAAAAAAAAGAGGAACAAAAATGTGGATCTATGTTCAGCTACAGTCCTTTGGAGCGCTAAGCTAGTGCCAGGAAAATGTTGCCATTTCAGGTGGAAACCATGAAGATGCAAGGGAGTGACGAACAGCCCATACTCATTTTGTCACTCTGGTAATTCAGGTTTTAGAACATACAAGTCCTAAACTTTAATTCTGTACTAGAAATTAAGGGGTTTTTTTTGTTTCTGTTTCCCCCCGCCAAAATTAGACCCATGGTATGAAAATGCATATGAGCCAGTGATGTTACTCACAGGAAAACCCGGTGCAATGTAAGGCTGAGCTGTGAAGACTGCAGCGCCCAGTCAGGGGCACTACTCAGACTGCACTGCAGAACACCGTGCTGGGTCCTGAGCACAGGCAGAAACCAGGCACTGACAAAAAGTGTCACGTTCACTGATCCAAAAGAACAAACAGCCTTTCTTTTGGAAAGGTTTGGAAGCCACAACCATGCCTGCTGAGGTCCAGGGGAAGAAATGAGGACTGTTCAACCCTGAAAAGGAGCTAATGATAACCATGCAGCAGAGGCTTCATTTACTTGGTACTCGAGTAGGGCAGAGGTCACAAGAGGGGAGGTTTTGGTTTTGTTCTTAGACAGGGTCTGGCTCTGTCGCCCAGGCTGGAGCACAGTGGTGCAATCACAGCTCACTGCAACCTCCGCCTCCTGGGTTCAAGTGATCCTCCCACCTCAACCTCCCAAGGAGCTGGGACCACTATGCCTAGTTAATCTTTGTATTTGTTGTAAACACAGGGTTTTGCCATGTTGCCCAGGCTGGTCTCGAAATCCTCAGCTCGAGCTATTGTCCCACCTTGCCTTCCCAAAGTGTTAGGGTTACAGGCATGAGCCACCAAGCCCAGCGGAAGTAGATTTGATTACCTTATTAATATTCTACGGTTAAGCTTAAAATCGTAGAATGGTAGTAACTGCCACATACCAGAAACATTCAAACACAGTTAGATGTCCATCTGTTAGGGATGTTGTATTACATGGAAATTTCGATGTTACCTTTGATATTTATTTGCTCCCGTGTAATATTTCCAGGTACTAATGGGAATTTCATTTTTGAAACTTTTCTATGATTTTTGCTTCTAAGCAATGGCTTCCTGGTTTTCAATTTCTAATTTAAATTCCTTCATTATGAAAAGGGAATTCAGTATCCGGTATTAAAAGCAAAGAGTAACAAATACAGAAAACCTAGCATATTGGCAAGAACAAGTTATCAGAAGCCTGTGAAAAAGAGTTGTTGTTGAGGTTCCTCTTGGTTATATCCATGAAATTCATGGACAGCCTTAATTACTTCATTTGTAGAAATGAAAAAAGACAGCACATTTATCACTCTACTAAGTCTTACTACATAATCAAAGCCAATCTCATGACTGCCTGAAAGGAAATATGGTTCCAAGTTCCAGCTGTGTTTCAAACCAGCAGTTTCATGTGAAGTCCTCATGAGTCCTAGAGAAGACCTACTTTCTGGGCCAACAAGGGAACCCAAGGCTTTTTTAAAAATGTAATTTTCTATTATAGATTTAAAACTACCGGAAATATCACAAAATGAACTCCGGTTTTCCCCTACTACAGTCAAAATAATGGAAGGCACGGTCTCCATAAGAATTATTTATCTTGGCCGGGCATGGTGGCTCACGCCTGTAATCCTAACACTTTGGGAGGCCAAGTTGGGCAGATCACTTGAGGTCAGGAGTTCAAAACTAGCCTGGCCAACATGGTGAAACCCCGTCTCTGCTAAAATTATAAAAATTCGCAGGGCGTGATGGCACACGCCTGTAACTCCAGCTACTCGGGAGGCTGAGGCAGGGGAATCCCTTGAACCCGGGAGGTAGAGGTTGCCAAGAGCCGAGATTGCGCCATTGCACTCCAGCCTGGGCAACAGGAGTGAAAACTCCGTCTTGGAAAAAAAAAAAAAAAAAGAATTATCTTAGGTGGTGGCAAAGAGGAGAACATAGAATATATACACTCTAAACTGGAATGATTTATGTAGTTGTTTTAATGCTTTCCTAGCTTGTTTGTCTCCATGACACTTATCTACCGTAACAGTCTATTTCTTGTTCATTCATTTATTGTCTGTCTCCTCCTACCATAATATAAGCTCCATGAAGCCAGAGACCCTGTCTTTTAATCACTGATGTATCCCCAGTACGTAGGATAGTGTCTGGGATTCATTCTCAAGGAATATTTTTTTGAATAAACAAAGAAAGGAAGGAAAGAAGAAATTTCCACAAGATAAAAGAACACTCAATATTTTCAGGCTGGAAATGTACCAATCTCTTGGCTTAGTACTATGTAGGAGGGCACAAATACAATACTTATATTCATGTTTCAAATGACCAAATCATAACTAAAATCTAAGTAGGGAAAAAAAAGGTAACGCAGGTATTTAACTTACTTTAAGAGTCTATAATATGCAAATCGGAACATTTCTTGGATATAGACGGAGACAAACGCTCCAAAGATGAGCAGATATTTCTGTGTGGGTCCATCTTTGTTGTCAGTAATGACTCTTGCCATGAACCAAACAAGGGACGAAATCAGTAGAGACACCAACCAGAAGAAAGCTCTGAAAAATAGGGGGAAAAAAAGTTACAAGTGAACATCAGTACAGGATTAATAATGTTTAAAAGCAGGAAAAAAAAAAAAAAAAAAAAAAAAAACGGGCTAGAAAAAGAAAACTTTTTTGATTTTTTAAAAAAAAAAAAAAAAAAAAAAAAAAGTCCTCATAGTGATGCTCTGATCAGTTGTTCTTAACGGTGCATTTTCCTTGGTGAGACAGACATGTCCAAGAGGAATGCTGAGGTTTCCCAACAATTACTCTTTTTTCAGTGACCCTGCTATTTGCAAGTACGTTTGCAGACTCTATCTGCCAAGGGCTGTCTAGCTAGAAACTTGGTTATTTGTTACTCTTTCTAATCAATGCTCTGCCCATTGAAGAGCCAAAACAAGAAAATATACAACTGATTACTGCAATTTCATATTCTAAAAACTTACAAGAAATTATGGATTTACTGGTCAGATATCTGCAAAGATGAGTATCTTTTCCAGAAAAATATCTACATCTCTATTAAAGTGATTGGTATAAAATTCAACTTGAAAACCTGTGTTCTGGTCTGGATCAGTATCCAAGCCCTCCAGGTCTTACAGCACCTCTGGGGATTCTAACGATTATAGCAAGCTTTACAGACCTTTCCCCAAGTCTCTATTGTTTTTAAAATGACATGCAACGAACCACTTTCGTTTGTGGGAGGTGAAGAAACGCAGAAAAGTGGGAATCACTGGCCTAGTGCGGTGCCAAGAGAGACTCATCAGGGGAGGGGGATGTGGTATGTGCAAGGAAGAGCCAGGTGATGACTGGGATGGGACACCACAGTCCGGTATTTATCAAGCTCCCACAAGGAGATGTACAGTCAGGTGCTTCGGTGTTTTTACAGGTTTCCAACCTTCGGCTGCACAATGAAACCATTCAAAAGGAGCTTTAAAAAAAATTTTTTTCTGAAGCCCGAATCCCACCCCCTAGACATTCTGATTCAACGGATCGCGGTGGGGGTGGGCATCGGCATGTTTTAAAGCACCTGGCCACAGGTGATTCTAATTGGCAGAGGTCGCGCACTACTATCCTAGACGCCAATGGTTCCTAACCCTTTGGGGATTACAGATGCCTTTGAGAATCTGAGGGAAATTAGGGACTCCCTCTCCAGAAAATGAAGGATGCTGACGATGCATATATGAACTTATCCATAATTTTTTTATACAACTTTAGTGGCTTCACGGATCACTAAACCCTAGCCATGAGCCCCAGGCAAAAGGCCCTGACCCCCAGTGTGCGCTTCTTCCTAAGAGCGCAAGGCGCCTTTGGGGAGCAGGATCTCCGCTCTCCCCCTCTCAACCCTTCTCCCGTCCGAAACGCAACAAGGTCGAGCCGCGCGGTGGGGGCGCCGAGGGTCGCGGGTAACCCCGGCGGGGGAGGGGAGCCCCGGCGTCCGGGTTTCCCGACGCGACCGCCTCACCCGGCGATGAGGAAGATGACACGCAATGGATCGGTGGCGATGGTGAAGACATAGAGGGCGAGCGCAGGCCCGAAGGCAATGAAGGCGCAGCCGAAGAACACGGCCGCCGTCATGGCCACCGCGGAAACCGACCCGGGGGCCCGCTGGGTACGCAAGATGCTCCCGGCGCGGGCGGGGTTCGGTGGGTGGGGCTCGGGGTGGGGGGCTGAGCCGGACGCGGGGGGCGGGGCGGGGCTCGGGGGCGGACAGGGGACGGGGGCGGGGCTGAGCGGGGCTCGGGGCGGACAGGGGACGGGGGTGGGGCTGAGCGGGGCTCGGGGGCGGGGCACGTGGGGGCGGGGGCGGGGCACGTGGGTCGCGAGGCGAGGCGGGGCGTGGGGTTAAACGCTAGCGCCGTGGGGACAGGGCGGAGCGTGGGCTGAGGGTGCCGGGCGCAGGGGCGGGCTCAAGGCGGTGAGTGCGGACCCCACCGTTGGGCCCTCCGTCCTACCGGGTGTTCAGTAGCGCCAGGGCACGCCGCAGCTCCTGCTGCCGAAGCGGGCGTCCTTGGCGACGTTAGGGCCCGAACCATCGCCGCACCCCCGCAGATACACCCGGATCGGGTTCCAGTGCCGGCCGCGAGGTGGCTAAGAGAAAGGGAGCTCCCCAGCCCACCTTCGAGCCGCATGCACCGAGAACAGGCAGAGATTCCAAGTCAACTAAACAGACTAAAGAAAAACGTAGTGCAGGCACAAGCAGGATTCCTTTTTAAATAGTGTTTGTTTGTTTGTTTAGCACGTTTGGATAGTTGCGGGAACTTCGTACTCCATCCTGTATAAAACCTAGGCTGGGATGGCAGTGACCCCGGCGATAACCCACAGATGGTAAAATGATGAAAGAGTGGTGGAAGAAGGTGCCCTTCTCAGGGCTGTTTTGGCCAAATGGTTTTTATTTTTTTCTCAAATCTTCAAAAAAGTTGTTTTTTTCAGGCATTCTGTGACCACCCTACAAGCAATAGTAACATCTCCCTGCTCCGTCTTCTCACTGTCGTTCATTTCACTTGCTTATTTTTCTTCCCCGTTAAAATGCGAACTCCTGGGGGACAGGGAGTTTGCTTTGCTCTTTGTTGCTTCCTCAGCACCTAGAAGTTCACTAATATCTGTTCAGTAAGTGAAACAATTTAAAAAGTGGAAGTTATAAACACCTGTATTAATTTCTGAAAGGTTTAAAAATTAAAACGTAAGTTCTCTGATCATTCACATCCAAGTTAGATTTTTCTTTTATGTTGGATAAGAATAATGCTTCATCGGTTGTTTTGATCAATGTGCCTGACACAGGTAAGTGCTGTGTAAGTGTTAACCACTCCTACGTAATGCCCATCATGAATAAAGATTTTGGCAATCCACATTTTAAAAAACACCAGCAGACAGATGTTGGGACCTGACCGGTGTTTTGCAGCTCACCTCTCAAAATGGACCTTAAAATAATACAACTGCAGGTATTTAATTCTTACAGAAAAACATTACCTTTGCCCGTTTAAAAGTCATATATATTTCCATTCACTCCCACAGAATACTTCTTCAGATTCCAGTGACTGTATTTTGAATGGTCGGATCCCAGCACACCTATCAAAACTCAGGCTGAGGCAACAGTTCAGAGTGATAGATCTGCTTTGTAAAGATACGGAAAATGAGATTCCAGACGGGAGGTCCTCACCATAACGCAGGCATGAAATGGTAATGGCCTGAATCAGGGAATTAGCAGGACTCTGGAGGGAAGCAGACAAATTTAATAGAAGTTTAGGAATTGTACAAACAGAATTTAGTGACTAATGAGCTACACAGAGTGAGATGGGGGAAGAGTCAAGGATGAGGGCTTCTAGAGATTTCAGGCTTAAGTGGATGCTGTGGAGATAGGAGGAGGAGAGAATATGGCAAAGTAGACACGATAATGGGTACCATTTTGTTATTTTGTTGTTGTTGTTTTGGAGACGGAGTCTAACTCTGTCGCCGTCGCCCAAGCTAGAGTGCAGTGGCGTGATCTCAGCTCACTGCAACCTCTGCCCCCCAGGTTCAAGCAGTTCTCCTGCCTCAGCCTCCCGAGTAGCTGGGACTATAGGCACATGCCACCATGCCTGGGTTATTTTTATATTTTAGTAGAGACAGGGTTTCACAATGTTGGCCAGGCCAGTCTCAAACTCCTGACCTCAAGTGATCTGCCCACCTCAGCCTCCCAAAGTGCTGGGATTACAGGTGTAAGCCATCGTGCTCGGCCTTCATTTTGGATGCCTTAAGATTGAGATACTTGTAGCACTCCAAATGGAGGTGTTCAGTAGGCAACTACATATACAGAATCAGGAGAGAAATGGACTGAACATCAGAGCTGAGACCAGAATACCTGAAGCCGTGAGAGTACATAGAATCACCTAGATAGCTAGTAAAGCCAGAACAAGGCCTATGCCAGAACACCAACATTAAAGGTATGAGGAGAAGAGGAGCTTCATAAGAAACTGAAAAGGAGTGGCCAAGAGGGTAGCAAGAAAACTGGGGGAATGTGGTGCTGTGGAAGCCAAGGGTAAAACATTTCAGAAAGAAGGGCAGTCAAATGGTTAATCAAGTGACCAGGCACAGTGGCTTATGCATGTAATCCCAGCACTTTGGGAGGCCGAGGCAGGCGGATCACTTGAGGTCAGGAGTTTGAGATCAGCCTGGCCAACGTGGTGAAACCCTGTCTCTACTAAAAATACAAAAATTAGCCGGGCGTGGTGGCAGGCACCTGTAATCCTAGCTACTCAGGAGGCTGAGACAGAAGAATCACTTGAACCTGGGAGGCAGAGGTTGCAGTGAGCCAAGATTGCACCACTGCACTCCAGCCTGGGCCACAGAGTGAGACTTCTCTGTCTCAAAACAAACAAACAAACAAAAAACAAACCCAAGCTACCAGTGAATTATGTCCACTGGATTTAGCTATACAGAGGTCATCAGTGACCCTCCCAGACATAGGGGTAAAAGGCAGTCTGTAAAATATTCTTACATGAATCTATGGTAAGAAAAAAAGGAAAGAGGAGAAAATGGAGAAATTTAGCTTTGGAAGAGAGGAGACAGGACACCAGCTGAAGACAGGAAATGGAGGGATCTTCAGAGCATTTCACCCAGTTTCCTTGGTAACAAGTGATGCAATTTTGATCCTGCTGTGATCCTGAAGGTCAGAATGAAGTTACCAGCCCTATAGGAGTCAACCCTATGACCCAGATTTCATGCAGCACTGGTTTTGTTGATGGTACAGGATGAGAGTCTTAACTACATTCTCTTAGAGTTTTTTTCAACTTCAGCTTGCAAACAATATTCACAAGTAAATTTTTTTTAAGGCAATGCAAAAGGAAGTGGCTGGGCACAGTGGCTCACACCTGTAATCCCAGCACTTTGGGAGGCTGAGGCGGGTGGATCACTTGAGATCAGGAGTTCGAGACCGGTCTAGCCAATACGGTGAAACCCCATCTCTACTAAAAATACAAAAATTAACTGGGCGTGGTGGCACACACCTGTAGTCTCAGCTACTCAGGAGGCTGAGGCACGAGAATTGCTTGAACCCAGGAGGCAGAGGTTGCAGTGAGCCAAGATCATGCCACTGCATTCCAGCCTGGGTGATAGAGTGAGACTCCAACTCAAAAGTAAATAAGTAAATAAATAAATAAAGGCAATGCAAGAGGAAGAAACCTTAAGAAACAAAAACGAGGAGGGCAAATATTGTTCATAAGAAATCAGATAAATTATTACTACCTAGTTTATACTAAGTATCCATGTTTATAATGCCAAGTTGATTTAATTTATATTATATTTAATTTATATTCCAAATTTAGAAACCATAAAACGAAATACCTTCCTTGAGACATCAGAGAGAAAATTGCAATGATGGTAGAGTATCACATGATCTGTATTAGAGAAGTTACCAGTGTTTCTTAGAATTTTAGAGCTGGGAAAGGACATAGAGATTATCCAATAAATTTTTTTTTTAAAAAGCAAACAGAGGATACAACAAGCCTAGCAAATGCTCCATTAATGAGCAGCAGAACCCGCTTGGAACCTGGAAGTCTTGATTTCTAGTTCAGGCCTCTTTTTGCTAGATCCAGCTGCCTCAACTGAAGTCTGACACACTTTTGATAATTTATTGACTAATGTGACTACCTATATGAAATATTTCCCTAAAATTTCATTGCAATATTTACTCATAAGGAATAAAAACTCATTTCATGTATTTAACAGTTGCTTTTTTTTTTTTTTTTTTTTGAAATGGAGTCTTGCTCTGTCGCCAGGCTGGAGTGCAGTGGTATGATCTCGGCTCACTGCAACCTCTGCCTCCTGGGTTCAAGTAATTCTCCTGCCTCAGCTTCCCAAGTAGCTGGGACTACAGGCGCATGCCACCACTCCTGGCTAATTTTTGTAGTTTTAGTAGAGACAGGGTTTCACCACGTTGGCTAGGATGGTCTCGATCTCTTGACCTCGTGATCTGCCCGCCTCGGCCTCCCAAAGTGCTGGGATTACACGCGTGAGCCACTGTGCTCGGCCAGCAGTCGCTATTCTTAACCACAGCAATTTCCATTTTTCTTTCATCACCCAACTACTTTTGCCTTAGGCAAATGTATATTTATTTATTTTAATTTATTATTTATTTTGTTTTCTATGGTGCATTCTCATATATCCCTGGAACTAATATTGGAACACCAATCTTGAGGGCTGGAATCATGAAGTGGGAGAGAGGGTTTCCTCAATTTATCAATACCTAAACAACATTCTGGGTGATCTCTTTAAAAGCAAATCCATCTATACTTAATAAAGATTAATATAGTGTAAGATATTTGACACAGATTAAGACAGTATAAGGCAGTGGTCCCCAACCTTTTTGGTATCAGGAACTAGCTTCCTGGAAGACAGTTTTTCCATGGACTGTGGGTTGGGGTGAGGGGGATGGTTTCAGGATGAAACTGTTCCACCTCAGATCATCAGGCATTAGATTCTCATAAGGAGCACAAAACCTAGATCCCTCACATGCACAGTTCACCACAAGGTTCACACTCCTATGAGAATCTAATGCTGCCGTTGATGTGGCAGGAGGCAGAGTTCAGGCAGTAATGCTCCCTGGCCTGCCGCTCACCTGCTGTGTGGCCCAGTTCCTAACAAGCCACAGACTAGTACCTATCCATGTTCCCAGAACTGGGGACCCCGTAAGGTATTTAACAAAGATTAAAAGATAAGAACCAGAATAAAGATCATATAAGGCCAAGGTCGGATTGCTTGAGCCCAGGACTTTAAGACAAGCCTAGGCAACATGGTGAAACCCTGTTTCTACCAAAAAAAAAAACAACCCAAAAATTAGGCTGGGTGCAGTGACTCACACATGTAATCCCAACACTTTGGGAGGCCAAGGCGGACAGATCACCTGAGGTCAGGAGTTTGAGACCAGCCTGGCCAACATGGGGAAAACGCATCTCTACTAAAAATACAAACTGACTGGACACAGTGGTTCACACCTGTAATCCCAGCACTTGGGGAGGCTGAGGTGAGCGGACTGCCTGAGCTCAGGAGTTCGCAACCAGCCTGCACAACATGGTGAAGCCACGTCTCTACTAAAATAAAAAAATTAGCTGGGCATGGTGAAAGGCACCTGTAGTCCCAGCTACTGGGGAGGCTGAGGAGGAGAATCGCTTGAACCCGGGAGGTGGCGCTTACAGTGAGCCGAGATCATGCCACTGCACTCCAGCCTGGGCAACAGAGTGAGACTCCATCTCAAAAACAAAATCAAAAAGCAAAACAAAGAAACAAAAAATTAGCTGGGCATGGTGGCGCATGCTTGTAATCCCAGCTACTCAGGAGGCTGAGGCAGGAGAATCCCTTGAACCTGGGAGGCGGAGGTTGCAATGAACCGAGATTGCGCCACTGCACTCCAGCCTGGATGATAGAGCAAAACTCTGTCTCAAAAAAAAAAAAAAAAAAAAAAAGCCAGGCATGATGGTCCATGCCTATAGTCCTAAATGCTCAGGATGCTGCGGTGGGAGGATTGCTTGAGCCCAGGAGGTCGAGGCTGCAGTGAGTTAAGATTGCATCACTGCGCTTCAGCCTGGATGACAGTAAAACTGTCTCAAAGAAAAGTAAATGGAGAACAAAACTTCTAAATTACACTTAGCTCCCAAATTACACTTCACTTACTTCATGGGCATGTGAATTTTGATGATGACTGAAGTACTGATTCTTTCATTTATGTATGATTATTTTGACACAGGATCTCACTTCTGTCACCCAGGCTGGAGTGTGGTGGCACTATCACAGCTCATTGCAGCCTAACCTCCTGGGCACAAGCGATCCTCCCTCTTCAGCCTCCAGAGTAGCTGGGACTACAGACGCGTGCCACCATGCCTGGATAATTTTTCTATTTTTTTTTTGTAGAGACAGGGTTTCCCCACATTGCCTAGGCTGGTCTCCAACTCCTGAGCTCAAGTGATCCACCTGCCTCAGCCTCCCAGAGTGTTGGGATTACAGGCGTGAGCCACTGCGCCAGGCGATTCTTTCATTTATTAGACATCTACCATGTGCCAGACCCCTTACTGGGTATGGTAGATACAAAAACTAAAGACACAACTCTCACCCTTCAGGAGCTTAGAGTCTATCTAGTAGAGAAGGAAAGTAAATAGACAACTCAGATCCATGTGGTGAGTGACACTTTGGGCATACACAGGAGGCTTCTAAGCAGGGGTGGGTTGTAGCTAAAATCTTGCCAGAGAAACCGTCAGTGAGTCTTTTTTTCCCCCCGCCGAGACAAGAGTGTCGCTCTGTTGCCCAGGCTGGAGTGCAGTGGCATGATCTTGGCTCACTGGAAACTCCATCTCCCGAGTTCAAGTGATTCTCCTGCCTCAGCCTCCCGAGTAACTAGGACTACAGGTGCCCACCACCACGCCCGGCTATTTTTGTATTTTTAGTAGAGACGGGGTTTCACCATGTTGGCCAGGCTGGTCTTGAACTCCTGACCTCAAGTGATCTGCCTGCCTCGGCCTCCCAAAGTGCTGGGATTACAGATGTGAGCCACTGCGCCCGGCCCCTCAATGAGTCTTGAAAGTAAGTGGAGGCCAACCAGGTAAAGGAGGAGGAAGTCGGCAGAAGGAGCAATGTAAGCCAAGGAATAAAATGATATGATGTGTGGGGGAACTGCATTTACTCTTGAGGTTCAAAGGAAGAGTATGAGTTAAGGCGTGACGAGATTTAAGGCTGGGGAGAAAGAGGTGGGGATGGCAAAGGACTTTGTTTGCCATGCAAAGGAGTTTTTATTCCCAAGGTTAGGCAGTAGCACTAAAGCATTATATGTGGCAGGGACAGGATAAGATGCCACCTGTAAAACTCAGCACTGTGAAAACCGGATTGGAGGAAAATAAAATTAGAGGTGGGGAGACTGATTTGGAGAGATTACAGTGATCTAGGCAGAAGCTAAGGGGGCCTCAACAAAGACAGTGGCAGTAATAATGGACAAGTAGATAGGGGTAGGACCCACAAAATCTGGAGGTTGACTAAGGATCTACACAGATGATGGTGCTACGTATTATGATGGAAAAAGGACAGGCTGCCCCTGCCCCCAGAAGTGCGGTTTGCTTGGGGAAGGGGAAAAGACAGAGTTGAGTCTGAGTTTTAGACATGTTGTGTGTGATGTACCTGTAGTAGATCCAAGGGTGGATGTCCGGTAGGCAGGTAACTTTGAGGTCTGGCCCTCTGGAAAGTGGCTGGGGCTAGAGATACACGTTTGAAAAATGTTTTAGCTTTCTATTGCTGCTGTACTAAATTACCACAAACTCAGTGACATAAAGCAGCACAAATTTAGACTTACAGTTCTGGAGGTCGTAAGTACAAAATGGGTCTGACCTGGGCTAAAATCAAGGTGTTGGAGCAGGCTGGCTTCTTCTGGAGGCTGTAGGGGAGAATCCTTTTCCAGATCCTGCAGGCTGCTCACATTCCTTGGCTCACGACTCTGCACAGCACCGCAGCACCTTTTCTCCCTCTGCATCCATCATCACGTGGCTTTCTTCTAATTCTGACTCTTCCTCTCCTCTCATGAGAAGGACCCCTAGGATTACATTGGGTCCACTTGGATCAAGATAATCTCCCATTTCATGATCCTTAACTCAATCCCCTCTGCAAACTCCTTTTTGCCATACAAAGTAACATTTGGAGGTTCCAGGGATTAAGACATGACCATCCTTGAGGGGGTAGGGGAAGGGGGGTAGGGGCATTATTCAGCCTTACCACAGAAGTTATGAGCATTTAAAGAGCCACGAAAAAGGGTGAAATTATTGTGCACAAGTGGGAATCATGGGAATACTGTCAGAGAAGCCAAGGAAAGAACATTTCTCGGGTGGGGGAGAAATACACAGTGAAATGCTGCCAAGAAGTTAGCTAGGAACAGAACTGAAAACTGTCTACTACTTTAGCAGCTAGGCTGTCGTAAGCACAATGTCAGCGAAGTGCTGGGCGGGGGGGGGTAGAAGACATACCGGAGTAGGTTAAGGAATAAATGGAAAAAGAAAAAGTGAGGATAGTAACTATAGGCACCTCTTTGAAAACAGATGCCTTTAAGCATAACAGAAAGAAGAGGAAAAAGAACAGTAGGTGAGAAAGGGCCACAAGCCACAGGGTAGGAGGGTTGAGGATGCTCAGAGGCTGAAGGAAAGGGCTAAGAAAGGATAAGGGTTTGAAGGTACAAGAGAAAGAGCTGTGAGTTCCCCGAAAAGCAGGACAGTAGTGGGAGGATGAATTCAGAGAAGGGGCAGAGAGAAGAGCCTGGGGTAAGAATGCCTCTGAGACCAAGAGAGGAGGTGAGGATGAAGGTGGCCTGTAGGTTAGGGAGGGAGAGGAGGCTAACGTGTTTCATGACTGATGCTTTCCTCTGGAAGGAGGGAGGTGAAAGATCAGTCCGTGAAGAGGGACAGGGAAGAGGTAGGAAGCTTGAGAAGAACAGTGAAGGTCTGAAATGGCTGTGGGATGAATGGGAAAGGCTGAGACTGGGAACATGTGCAAACAAAGTAGGAGAGTATCGACAATGCTGGTGCCATCAAATTGGTTCTTTCCGTCTGGGCGTGGTGGCTCATGCCTGTAATCCCAGTACTTTGGGAGGCCGAGGTGAGAGCATCACTTGAGCCCAGGAGTTGGAGATCAGGCTGGGCAACATAGTGAAACCCTGTCTCTACCAAAAAAAAAAAAAAAAAAAAAAAACAATTAGCTGAGTTAGGTAGTGCCTGTAGTCCCAGCTACTCAGGAGGCTGAGGTGGGAGGATCACTTGAACCTGGGAAGTAGAGGCCACAGTGAGCCATGATCACACCACTGCACTCCAGCCTGGGTAACAGAGTAGACCTTGTCTCAAAAACACCACAAGGCTGGGCATGGTGGCTCACGCCTGTAATCCCAGCACTTTGGGAGACCAAGGCGGGCCGATCACCTGAGGTCAGGAGTTCAAGACCAGCCTAGCCAACATGGCAAAACCCCATCTCTACTAAAAATACAAAATTAGCTGGGCATGGTGGTGTGTGCCTATAATCCCAGCTACTTGGGAGGCTGAGGCAAGAGAATTGCTTGAACCTGGGAGGCAGAGGTTGCAGTGAGTCGGGATTGTGCCACTACACTCCAGCCTGGGCAACAGAGTGGGGCTCCATCTAATTAAAAAAAAAAAAAAAAAAAAAAGGCACCACAAAAGAAATTATTTTCAAGTGAAAACACAACAAAGGAAGGGTGATCAATTTAAAGCTACAGGTTCTACAACAGAATAACCTCAGTGTATGCTGAGCTAAGTATGATGAACAGGAATAGGGGAGCTGGCTATTTTTCTAGATCTTTAAACAATTCTGGGTCAGATATAAAGTTTGCTAAAATATCTTAAGTCTGCCATGGTTTGAGTCATATACCTATCAAATTTGCAGAAACATTTTAAATTTTATTTATTTATTTATTTATTTATTTTTGTGAAACAGGTCTCACTCCACTGTGTAGGCTGGAGTGCAATGGCCCGATCCCAGCTCATGGCAACCTCCACCTCCCAAGTCCAAGCAATTCTTCCACCTCAGCCTCCTGAGCAGCCGGGACCACAGGTGTGTCCTGCCATGCTCGGCTAATTTTTGTATTTTGTGATTTTGTAGTAGAGATCGGTGTCTCACCATGCTGGCCAGGTTAGTTTTGAATTCCCGACCTCAAGTGATCCACCCACCCCAGCCTCCCAAAGTGCTGGGACCACAGGCGTGAGCCACTGCGTCTGGTCCAAATTTGCAGAAACATTTTTAAAATGTGCAGTCCATTTCAGAGAGCCATTAGCATTTTCATTTTCATTACGTAGTTTTTATTTTAGACGAACATTATTATAAAAAAAAGTTCACCTGGAATAAAATCCATTTAAAAAAAACACAGCATCAGTATCAGTACACAGTTAATGAACTGGCTTAAACAAGATTAACCACATGACAGGTCCACTTATCTGCAGGAGCTTTTCACATTAAGCCATTGGAGTAAAAATAAAATATGTTTAAACATGTACAGTAGGATAATTATATGGAAAAACTAGAGAGTTTCCATTAGGGGCATGATTTTCATCAAACAGTTTATGGTATTTTGCATGAAAGGAACTGCAGTGTCAGCTGCAAACAAAATAAAACCCATCTGTAAGGTCATAAAATTGAACTATAATAACTAAATTCACATTTTAAGAAAAGGTAAGAAAGTGAAATAAGTTCTATTAGTTTCTTGGCACAAGAAATGCAATTGCATATGGCACACGCATTTCAAGAAGTGAAGTAAAATCTGAAAATATCCCTAGAATAATTGTTTGCTAAGTTTTATTTCTGTACATTTCATTTAGATTTTTTTCAGCGTGAACATGAT
Organism: Theropithecus gelada; assembly: GCF_003255815.1. Classification (NCBI taxonomy): domain Eukaryota; kingdom Metazoa; phylum Chordata; class Mammalia; order Primates; family Cercopithecidae; genus Theropithecus; species Theropithecus gelada. The sequence continues at coordinate 38,589,677 of NC_037674.1, read as the reverse complement.
AGTCATTAATTTTATTAGTCTAAAAAAATGACTGATTCTACTCTAAAGTCGTGCTAGAATTTGAAATTCTTTTAGCATATCCTGTCCGTCTGGGTCCCTCTGTATCAAGGGATTTCATTTTTAGACATTCCTTTCCAACCACTCCTGTGCGCCCTTTGGATGTAACAAGGAAAAAAGAATGTCTCTTCTGTTTAAAAAAAAAAAAAAAAATTCTAAGAAACCTGATTGCAGAAATGAGTGCTTAAAATTTACGATAAGTAAACCAACATAATGAAATGTGGTTTTCAAATCTTCAGCTTAGAAGCTCATCTTTAAAGACTGAGAACTACATTTGTAAAGGAATCTAAGTCATGAACTTGAAAAGAATGTCTGCTTAAATGTATCACTTACTGATCACAGGAAAAACTTTATAAGCCTTAATATAGACTCTCAGCATTCAGAACCTGTAAAATGGAGTTATAATCTCTTACTTAGAAACTTCTGCAAAAACGCACCTATATTGCACAGCTAAATTTATTAATGGAGACAGGGAGATAATACTTTTTTTATGCTACTAGATATGACATGTATGCTCTATTCTAAACTAATATTTCCTACCTTTCCCAATGATGTCTTCAGTTCAAAACAAAACATAGAGTCTAAATTTTGTTAGATGCTTAAAAGCTGGCTCACTGTTTTTCTACCAGGTATTAGAATACTAGTTAGCTAAATGAGGTATAATTAAAAAATAGTCCTTCAAAGTAAAGAGTATAGTCTTCTGAAAATTTATAACAAAGACTGCACAAAATGTTTATGTAAATAGTAAGAAACCCTGCAGCACCCACTAACTGATGCACAGGTAGATTATTGTATCATAGTCTGTCCAAGTAAAATATAGCTAAAATAAGTTCCCAGTGAAACATTTTACAATCAACTGATTTACATGCTACTTAGTTACAGCACATTTTCACTGTCTGACAGGCTCAGACTCTATTTGAAAAGGTCTAGTCCAATCATTGTCAAAAATTTACACATGATAATAGAGTGCAGCCACGGAACCACTAATACTGCTGCAAAACTCTTCATGTACCTTATCTGTAAGACCGCAAAAATGTCCACAAAAAACTAGATTTCTTCCGTTTCAGCAGGGAACAGACAATTATCTGTCATTGAATTCATCTACAAATAGAAAAAATAATGCACTGTATGTACATTATTAAGCAAAGTGGAATATTTATTGGGTCATTTTATCATGCAGAAAGTGAATTACCTAAGGTCTTAGCTCAATGTATATACAATTTAGCAAAGCTAAATGTAAGAAAATAGCAAGGACAATTTATTTCTATATAACAGAGCGTATACTCCCAGTTTGCTGCTACTTCAAAGAGCACTTTTAGACTCATCTAACTTTCACAGGCTCTTTCAAGTGAAGTTCATGGAGACTAGTTATTCCACATAAGACAAAAGAAGAAAGAAGAAATAGAACCAAAGCAAAGCATTCTGTTAAAAAAAAAAAAAAAGTAATAAAAGCTAACCACAGAATATGTCAGTTTTGGTTTGCAGACAACCCCTGAGATTATATAAACCAAAGCATTAAGACACCAAATAGTCAGAGGTAAATTACTAAGAGAATTACATTCATACATGGTGTCATAGCACTTATCTTTTAGAAGGTACTTTGTTACCATCCAGAAAGCTTAACTGCTTGGATTTTTTTCAGGAAATAGTCAATATAAGATGTTTCTAAAAAATTATTTTTTCCTTTTGAAAATGTATCTAATTTGAAGATAGTAGAATTACAATAAACTTTCAATCACGGAACTACTAATTATACTAGAAGAGCAATGAATGACTTTTAAGCCTATAGGTAATTACAAAAAAAAATTACGGAGGCTGAAATTTGTCAACAATAAGTTTAGTGTATCAAAAATAGCTTGGGCATATTTGCAGCTGCTAAATTGTTCATTTTCAAGTAAGTACGAAAGATCGACTGGTCCAAGCATTCTAAAGACATATCTTAATTTGAAGAGAATTCTCTGTGGTAACAAGCAATCCCTTTCCACTGCCATCTCCTGTTCTTAACTATCCAGCATGATAGTAGCCTTTGTGAAGCAAAACAGGCATACCAGGAAGAATAATTATTAACAGAATTCATTTCCCTCATCCCCTCGGTATTATCCCCCCTCTGCGTTATGACACTGAAGGCTAGAGTAACAGCAATGACATAGTGATCTGAATTTGGCACATAAGTTAACACTAAATACCTTATGATGGTTTTATCTACACAAGTATACCAGTACCAGTGTTTGCTGAGAAAGGCAACTAAGCTTTTGGTCGGCTTTAGCCCAGATGACTAGACTAAGTTCTATAACAATGAACCAAAACAGATGGAACTGGGTTCTACACATTCAACAACAGCTGTTTGAAAACTGAAACCTTGGTCCTGTTTTCTCTAATGAAAAGGCAAGACTTTTCCTAGAGGCTACACTAGATCTAAGTACTTTTATTTCTAAAAATACCTCCCAAATAAAACCAACCAAAAGTCATTATTTTCACCATTACCAAGAGCTAGCTCTATTAAATTTATATCAACAAGTTAATCTGTCTTTATATAGGTAAGCTTTCCACAAACTAAAATCTAAACCTAACTTTTGTAGACAGGGATTATGGCAGGAATTTGGTATTACAACTAAACCAGCCAGCTAAGGAGTGAACCTAAGAAAAAATCTATTACATATCCTTATTGACAGAATCACAGTTAGATGCTGGACTAAAACCCTAAATGGTCTATCTCTCAGCCCACGTAAAATTTCAGCTCAACAAGTTCACAAATAGAAACAGATAATAATGTTCGAATGTGTTATTAGTTTTAGGTAACTGAGTGATTACAGTAAGTCAAACATGGAAAAGAATAGCAAATACAAACCCCAGGGAAAAATGAGATTATGGTGATTTCCAAATGCAGTTTCTATAGATTAGGCAGAGGTAATCATTTAAAAAAGTGATTCATTCAGCTACCCAGACTCTGGCAAACAGGTCAGGAAGGAGCAAAGCTCTTAACAATCTGAAGAAACAAAGAAATTGTGGCCTTTGATGACTAGATGGGCATTTCAGTAAAATTTTTAATGACTTTAATGATTCTTATTTAAGAAAAAGCCCTTAAATAAATGCTACCAAGGCAGTAATATTTGACCATATGAACCAGACCAAATACCCTTTTAGTATATTAACCTCTGCCGTAAATGCTCTGCTTTTAACATTGCCACACGTACAATTTTGTCTAGAACTTCATGACACAAAAGTGTGCAAACATGAGTCTAAGATTGTGCTGAAATAGGGAAAGGCTAACACTGATGTGCAAAGTAAAAAAGAAAGATAACTTCTGCAACAGGTACTAAAACAAGGAAAAAACGAGTTAGGTCCTGCATGTGTCTCCACTTCATTGCTTCCATGTTTGAAAAAAGCAGCCTGTTCTTTTGCTAGGCCATGAGGCTGGAATCCACTTGGCATTCTGTGTTGAGAGGTCTAAGTTCAGTGGTGCTCTCAGCAGCAGCCGGGAGGTGTGATTCTGAGGCTGGGTGACCTGTGCTTTCAGAGAAGCAGGAAAGGGCCCTCTAGGTGTGCTGCAGTCTCTCAGAAAGAGTTCATCAAAGTAGCGAGCAACGAAAGAAGCTGGTCTTCTTTGATCGGTTTTCTGTTATTTTCACTGGTCCACCTGCTCCTGCTGAATTGCTGTCATTCTAAAAAATAGAAGATAAAGTTACCAAGGAAATAAAAGTTTCATGGTTTGACCTCAGTTACCTAAAAAATAAAAATAACTAACCACACCATGTGAAATGTGTATTCTAGTGACATGTGTATTCACTAGAGTATTTTATTAGAACGGGAACTAGTTAAGCACCAATGTTGTCTTTTTATTTGGAAATGGTGAATTAAAAGGAGGAAAATGCCCTTACAACAGCAGCTTTTATATCAATAATGTATTAGATAGGAAGCTTCTATTTCCAGTTCCAATAGAGTGCAAAGTTTCAAAGGTCATGATGGAAACAATGTTAAGATACTGGCACAGGCAATTCTGTTAGAGGTAAGAAGAGCTAGTAGTATAAGGTATGCAATTATACTCAGGACTCAGCATAAAACAAACTTTCAAGGTTGTCTTAATGATTTCAAATTTAAGCACACTTTAGCAACTTCAAAATCATAGCTACATAGATATAAATATCTGTCACATGAAAACTGAACTGGATAATTTTATGGCAAAAATCGAATTTGTGCCATTACTATTTTTATTATTCTGGTCAAAATTCAATTTCAAGATCACTTAAACAGCCAGATGAAAGATATGAAACAGCTGCAGTTCAGAAATAAGAATCCTAAACAATAGAACTAAGAATCAGAGTTCAACCAAATGAGTATCTGAGTCAGGGAAAAAAATGAGTTTAATGTGAATATCTTATAATTAGACCTATCCTTTTCATCAAATGCCAAATAGAAAGCATAATGGAAATAAAAATTATAAGTGATACAAACCATTTTTCTGTTGAGTTTTGTCATTATATCTCGTGCAAGTGTAAAAAATGCCTATAGGTAAAACAAAACATTTTCATTATTATATATTCACTATATATATATATATTCCCCCCACCTCAGAGATGGGGTCTTGCTATGTTGCCCTGGCTGGATTGGAACTCCTGGGCTCAAGCAATCCTCCCACCTTAGTCTCTCCTGAGTAGCTAGGACTGCAGGTGTGAGCCACGATGTCTGACTTATTTTAAAACAGAAATACAGAATTTTTCATTATTTCACTATAAATATACCACTTTAAAGTTTTAACATTAAGAAAGTAACAATTGTAATCATAGTATGCATGTGTTTACTCTTTTGAGATTGTATCATAAACATTTTCTAATGTTATCAAACTATCATTCATTCATCAAACATTTTCTTCATGTGACATAATATCTCTCACAATAACACCCTTGTTGAATCACGAGTAACTTCCTCAGTACACCAAAAACAGGACAGAAGCTCTGTCTAAGCTACCTAACTTCCCTAGAGCAGGGCACAGTGCTGATCTAGGAGATGCTAAATATCTAGTTTAATGAGTGAATCATTATGTATTACCCTATAGCTCTAAAATATGTCTTCACAAAAAACTCTACTTTTTATTTCTGACCTTTTCTTTCAAATTGCTCTCACTGTTATAGCTGAATATGTATAATTTTCCGTGTCTTAACACTTCAAAATCCCAACAGTTGCTGGAGCTCTCGGCTAAACTCCCCACTGTGGAAGTCAGTTCAAATAGAAGCAGGGCAAATCTGATTAATCTTAGTGATTAATTTATCCATAATGTCTCTTGATACAAACCAAGCATTTTTTAAACCCATCATCTCTTTTTCTATGAAGCCAAGAACTATTAAAGATTCTCCATTTGTCCCCATGCTAAACCCACTGTTAAATCAGCCTCTGTTCCCAACACTCCTGATCCCCAAAAACTGTTCACGACAAGGATTATTTCCAATCTAATCAAATAAATATGACAATTACTATTATTACTCATTGTCAGTGTCTCACTGTCAAACTCGTCACCTATGAGTCTAACCACACTGATTTAAAGCTCTGGTAAAATTTGTTACCATCTGTATGCCTGGCTAGAATAAGCAGCTCAGGCAACTCCCAGTTCAGGGAGCTCTATCCATACTGTTGCAAATTATAGGATTTCATTCCTTTTTATTGCTGAATAGTATTCCATTGCATATACATACCACATTATTATTTATTTATTTTTTTTTAGACGGAGTCTCGCTCTGTTGCCCAGGCTGGGTGCAGTGGCACAATGTCCGCTCATGGCAAGCTCCGCCTCCCGGGTTCACCCCATTCTCCTGCCTCAGCCTCCCGAGTAGCTTGGACTACAGGTGCCCACCACCATGCCCGGCTAATTTTTTGTATTTTTAGTAGAGACGGGGTTTCACCGTGTTAGCCAGGATGGTCTCGATCTCCTGACCTCGTGATCTGCCCACCTCGGCCTCCCAAGGTGCTGGGATTAAAGGCGTGAGCCACCGCGCCTGGCCCATACCACATTTTCTTTATCGGTTCATCCACTGATGGACACTTAGGTTGATATACTGATTTCTGTCTTTTGGGTAAATATCCAGTAGTGAGACTGCTGGATCATATGGCAGTTCTATTTTTAGTTTTTTGATTGTTCTCCATAGTGGCTGTACTAATTTACATTCCTACCCACAATATATGAGGGTCCCCCTTTCTCTACATCCTTTCCAGCATTTGTTATTGCCTATCTCTTTGATAAAAGCCATTTTAATTGGGGTGAGATGATAGCTCACTGTAGTTTTGATATGCATTGCCCCAGTGACTAGTGATGTCGCCATTTTTTCATATACCTGTTGGCCATTTGTTTGTCCTCTTTTGAGAAATGTCTATTCAGATCTTTTGCCCAGTTTTAACTTGGATTATTTCTGATGGCGGGAAATTCTTTTGTAGCAAGCAGAGGGAAGCATTTTTCTGCTTATCTAAGCTTGTGTAAATAAATCAGTAGAGGCTTCCTGTTTCCTAACACCCATCGGCCAACCTAAACAAATAACTGTTATATTATTTAAAACAAAAAAGTTCTGATCAGTGTCCACTGGCTAATAAAGTCATGTAGGTCTTGATTTTTAACCATCATGTTATGATGAACAATGAGTAACCTAGGAAATTAAATGTTTATGAGACTATCAGTATGATTAATTACATGTATTAATACATATCACATGTAAATTACAGTAAATTACATGTATTATTTTTATGATCAGTTGAAAAAATGTTTTTTAAAAAAGAAAATATCAACAGTTCTCTTGGTGAAGAAAACCTATTTTTTTTTTTTTTTTTTACACTTTAAGTTCTGGTATACATGTGCAGAATGTGCAGGTTTGTTACATAGGTATACCCGTGCCATGGTGGTTTGCTGCACCCATCAACTGGTCATCTACGTTAGGTATTGAAGAAAACGTATTCTCCTAAGACTTTAGATGGTTTGGTTTTCCTTAACAGCTATCTTAATGAAAATTTATTAACGCTACTCCCTGATAAACACACTTTCTTATTTCTACTAAATGCCACTGTTACAATTTATTGTGCTTAATCTACCTCAAATGTGTACACTAAAGGAATGTGTCCTATAAACTAACAGCTTAATTTTCCCTTGAGAGAGTACAGCCTTGAAAGTGATTTAACTCTTCTGCTGCAGGCATACAGAATGACATGAATGAGCACAGGACACTGGTTGGTCTTCTAGTCAAGGATTTCCAGCTGCCCAAAGGGCAAAACTGAACTTCCACATTCTATTCTGTGAATCTTAACTGTGCAATCTAATTAACCCACGTGGAGGCTACATGCTAGAAATTCAACAACCAGTGTCTGCATAAAAATCAGAAGCAGCCAGTTGTGGTGGCTCACGCCTGTAATCCCAGCACTTTGGGAGGCCAAGGCGAGTGGATCACGAGGTCAAGAGATCGAGACCATCCTGGCCAACATGATGAAACCCTGTTTCTACTAAAAATACAAAAATTAGCTGGGTGTGGTGGTGCACACCTGTAGTACCAGCTACTCAGGAGGCTGACACAGGAGAATCGCTTGAACCTGGGAGGCAGAGGTTGCAGTGAGCCGAGATCATGCCACTGCATTCCAGCCTGGCAACAGAGCGAGACACCATCTCAAAAAAAAAAAAAAAAAATTAGAAGCACAAAAGCCTACAAAGTGGAGTTGGGTCAACAAAAGGCATTCACTAGGTCAGAAAATACCAAAGCTTTGAGAGCTGCTTGAACACAGGCCCCTAAGCACCTGTGCTGCTCTGTAACAAGTCACCAAACGTTTCCTTCTTACCTCTTCTACATTTGCACTGGATTTTGCGCTTGTCTCCAAGAATTTAATCCCATAGTCAATTGCTAGCTGAAAGGCAAACAGAAATATTTAAATTTAGCAAAAGATGCTTGAACATATAATGCATTTATATTTCTTAGGTTTTTCAAAGTCTCAAAGGTAGGGTATCTATTTCAGAACTCCTGTGGTTCTCAAATTTCTTTGTTTTCTTCTACTGTATTCGGAATTTGATAATTTAACTTAATCATCATAAGAAAGATGGCACAACTTCCATTTAAAACATAATTTAAGGCCGGGCGTGGTGGCTCACGCACTTTGGGAGGCCGAGGCAGGTGGATCACGAGGTCAAGAGATCGAGACTCTCCTGGCTAACACGATGAAACCCCGTCTCTACTGAAAATATAAAAAATTAGACAGGCGTGGTGGCACACGCCTGTAGTCCCAGTTACTCGGGAGGCTGAGGCAGGAAAATTGCTTGAATCCAGGAGGCGGAGGTTGGAGCGAGTGGAGATCACGTCACTGCACTCCAGCCCGGGTGACAGAGCAAGACTCTGTCTCAAAATAAATAAATAAAAAAAATAAAATAATAATAATAATTTAAGTACTTCTCTTTTTTTCTTTTTTTTGTACTTTTAGTTCTCTAATATAGGATAAATACCTCCTGAGGTAGGAGAATAGGGTCTGTTGGCAGGGAACCTAAAACCAATTCATACTGACTTCCTATAACTAAATCAAAATAAAAACCCCAGTCTTCCACGCCCAAGTAACACAAGTACAGGGGTTATTCCCTTTGCAACCTCCTCCCGTTTTCTGACTCACAGATTAAAAATGGAAAGTACCTCTGATTGGTCCTCTCCCACAACCAATCAGACGTCTGCGCAGGGCATAACTTTGTAACTTCATTTCATCCTCTGATTGGTCACCTTCTGCAACCAATCAGACTGGTCATGGGCCACTACTTCATTTATGTAGGGTGTGAACGAAGTAACCCATGGGAAATTTCTAGAGGGTATTTAAACCTCAGAAAATTCCGTAACCAGTGCTCAAGCTGCTTGCTCAAGCCCACTCCCACTCTGTGGAGTATATTTTCATTTCGATAATTCTGTGCTTTTTTTGTCTTCATTCTTTCATTGTTTTGTTTGTGCGTTTTGTCCAGTTCTTTGCTCAAAATGCCAAGAACCTGGATGACTTTGTAGTCAAGATCCTCCACTGGCAAAACTACCATTAGCTTGGGATTCATTCACTCCTTTTATCTGCTCCCAAAGTATAATTCTCCAACTTTACTATACTGACCGGGCGCAGTGGCTCGCGCCAGTAATCCCAGCACTTTGGGAGGTCGAGGCGGGCGGATCACCTGAGGTCAGGAGGTAGAGACCAGGATGGCACATGGCGAAACCCGGTCTCTACTAAAAATACAAAAATTAGCCAGGTGTGGCGGCGGGCGTCTATAATCCCAGCTACTTGGGAGGCTGAGACAAGAGAATCGCTTGAACCAGGGAGCTGGAGGTTGTAGTGGGCCCAGATCGTGCAATTGCATTCCAGCCTGGATGACAAGAGTGAAACTCCGTCTCAAATAAAAAACAAAAAACTATACTGACTTTTAATTACTTTTTTTTTTTTTTTGAGACAGAGTGTCGCTCTGTTGCCCAGGCTGGAGTGCAGTGGCACTATCTCAGCTCACTGCAACCTCCGCCTCCCGGGTTCAAGCAATTCTTCTGCCTCAGCCTCCTGAGTAGCGGGGATTACAGGTGCGTGCCACCATGCCCAGCTAATTTTTGTATTTTTAGTAGAGACAGGGTTTCACCATGTTGGTCAGGCTGGTTTTGAACTCCTGACCTCGTGATCCGCCCACCTTGGCCTCTCAAAGTGCTGGGATTACAGGTGTGAGCCATCGTGCCAGGCCTTACTTACTTTTAATAAATGAGTCCAGAACTGAACAAAAATTTAAATACTAAAGTATTCAAGCTTTGATTTCTATTAAGACAAACTGTGAACTCTCATATATTCCTCAAAAAGTTCTTAGTTTATTTACAATGCTAAAATTAAGTAAATGTTTTTAGGGGAAAAAAGTCTTTAGCAAAAGTTCACAGTCAAATTGAAAAACAAAATGTGGCCAGGCATGGTGGCTCACACCTGTAATCCCAGCACTTTGGGAGGCCGAGGCAGGTGGACTGCTTGAGGCCGGGAGTTCAAGACGAGCCTGGCCAGCATGGCAAAACCCCGTTTCTACTAAAAATACAAAAACTAGCCGGGTGTGGTGGCACATGCCTATAATCCCAGCTTCTTGGAGGCTGAGGCATAAGAATTGCTTGAACCCAGGAGGCAGAGGTTGCAGTGAACTGAGAATACACCACTGCACTCCAGCCTGGGAGAGAGAGAGCAAGACTCTGTCTCAAAAAAAAAAAAAGAAAGAAAGAAAAGAAAAAAGAAAATTCAATTTGCATATATAATTTTTTTAAAGGCTAAAGCAAAATTCCAAGACTTAAAAAGTGAAGCTTCTAAGTCAATTTAGAATCTGCCACAGAAGTCAATATGTGCACAAAATATCCCTTTGCTTTACAGGAGGACACAAAAGAGAGAAATGCCCATAAACAACATATAAATGACATCCATAGCTTGATCAATTACAAGGAATTTATCCATAAAACCTAAAGCTAATGTATAGTAAAATATTCTTAGGGGAAAAAATGAATTGGAAAATGATTCCTGTTGAAACTTCACCTACCCTGTAACTTTTTTTAAAAAAAGAATGAATTACTTTAGCTTCAAAACTGGGCATTTTCACACAGATCTGGAAGAAACAGCCTGAACTCTAAGCTGCAGGAATCTGAGAAAGGACCAATTTGTATCTCCCAGAAAACATTAGCAAATTCTTTAGGAATGAGTCATGACCACACAGTATAGGGAGCTGGATCTCGAATACTAATTCACACCATTCAAGTATGGATTACATCTCTTTGTTGTTGATATCCAATTTAAAAGGATTAAAACACAGATTAAAAAAAAAAACTTAAATCAATAATTAAACAATATGAAGAAAAGAAATGCTTAATGTGAGTAGAATCCAACCTTTATTCATTCCATTCACATTTACCTTCTCCCCTCTTTCTTTTGACACTTGTCTTTTGTCATTCATATCACATTTGTTACCCAGGATCATTCTTTCAACATCGGAAGAGGCATGCTGCAGGGAGAAAATAGCATGCTATAAAAACAGCCTGAGAAAAACCCATTACTTACTAGACAAATCCAACTTGTCAGAAACACATGAATTTAATAAGACAAATAATCTTTCACTCACACAAGGCCTAATTCAGAGAAAAGTTTAAAGATGGGAGGAGGGGCAAAGCTACAGCACAAGAGCCCTCACAGAGCCTGTGCAAACCTTCTTCCCGAGGTTTGGAAAGAAGGTGGAACACACACAAATAAAGCTTACGGTGATCTAATGACAAAATTTCCAAATATTTGGGTCAAAGAAGGACAAAAACTTGGTACTGAGTGAACCAGTGGAGAAGGCATTCTGGATTCTGAACTATTTTAAAAACAAATTCATCTAAGTTAATAAAAACGTGTACAAAATTGTATCAGTCAGATTTCTTTCTTAAGTGACAAAGACATTAAAAAATCTTAATACCAATTATCCTGGGATTAAAACAATCTTCAAATATCTAAGATGGAGAAAATGTCAGAAGGGTAAAAAGTTGCCAGGGTAAAGAGATACTGTTGCTAGCCAAACAGCATGGTGGGATAGAAGTTGGGAACCAGATGTTTTAATCCTGGCTCTTCTTTTTAAAGGCTGTATGAGCACAGGCAAATCATTTCTTTCTGGTCTGTTATTCATGTGTAAAATGTGATCTAGGATTAAATTATTTCCCATATCTGGCCCAAACTTAAAATCTTGTGACATTATTTCTCTGTTCCCCTATGCCCCAGTAGTCAGACTGGCAGCACCAGAGATTTATGGAGCTCTTCAGAGAGAGAAGGCCCAACCTGCCCATGCCCTGCTTCTAAGCAGCTCAGCTGCCTTGCAGAGACAGAGGAGCCTTTTACAAGCACCCAGCAGGACTCTTCTCCAATGTCACCATTCTCTTTCCGCACATACCTCTTCAATGTTTCTGATCCAATTTTTAATATTGTCAAAGGATTTTTCATTTGTGATGTCATAGACCAGCATAATGCCCTGTAATGGGGAAAAAGACCTTTATTTAGTACTTTATATATTTAAAGTTATAGTATATAATGTCAGTGTACTCCTACCCTCCAGAAACCTTTTGTTTGTCCATTTTTCCCTTTACAAAAGGATTCATAATAAATTTGAAAAGTACAGAGAAACAAAAATCAATAAATACATTATTCCACTGGTTTCACCATGTAAATAAAAACCCTGTTAACATTTTCACTGTTAACCTTTAATGAACTGGTGATTGTGGTAAAGGTGAGACACCCTTTCCACCTGGCCTAACATGAAAACAATCAGCACCAACTGGGGCTGAGTGTTCAGTCAAAACACAGATAACACTGGGAGTAAGAGTTCGTCACTTCCATTGTGCACTTGTTTATTCCAAGTAGAAACTATCTTGCTTCCTACTGTTCTACTAAGATTGAGACTACACTGATTTAAAATTATTTTTTATATATGTTGATCAAAAAATAGGTTGTCACTATCTAAGTACATCACAGACACTTAAAATCCAATGTATTTGTTATACTGGTTTAATGAAAGGCATTCTCGTCATATTTTTAAAGACTCCATGTCTGATATATCTTTCTTTCTTTCTTTTTTCTTTTGAGACAGTCTCCCTCTGTCACCCAGGCTGGAGTGCAGGGGCACGATCTCCACTCTCTGCAAGCTCTGCCTCCCAGGTTCACACCATTCTCCTGCCTCAGCCTCCCGAGTAGCTGGGACTACAGGTGCCCGCCACCACGCCCGGCTAAGTTTTTGTATTTTTAGTAGAGATGGGGTTTCACCATATTAGCCAGGATAGTCTCGATCTCCTGACCTTGTGATCCGCCCACCTCAGTCTCCCAAAGTGCTGGGATTACAGGCGTGAGCCACTGCGCCCGGCCCATGTCTGGTATTTCTAAAAGGTTTACCTTCCAAATGTTTAAACTAACACCGGTATGCTATTGCAAAATCTATACCCCCAGACCACACTTCTGTACTAAGTGCTAGAACTACTCACCTGTCCATCTACTACACAAATATTTAGTGAGCACCTACTGTGTGCCTGATACTATACCAGATGCTACTAGCAATGAACAAGATAGAAAAGGTCTCTTCCTCTTGTAGATGGCTAGCAAAGACAACAATGAACCAATATCTATACAACTAATCATAATTTTGACAATTGCTATGAAGATGCACGGGGAGCTCATATGCTAGGGATGTAATTGAATCTGGTTGAGGGGCTGGAGTGGGCAGGGGAGGCTTCCCTGAGGAAATGACATTAAAGCCAAAGCCGGGGAACTTAGTAGACTTAAACTAGGCAAAGAACTAGGAGCTAGGGTGAAGAGGGGAAGCCCAGGTACCTGGCAAATAGCAGAAACATTGTAAATCTCTTACTGATGTTGAACCAGAGACCACTGGATTGAGTGAAAGAAAGTCAGCTTGGCAAGGCTGCACAGATCTAATGGGTGGAGGGCACAAGCTGAGGCTGAAGGGCTAGGCTGGGGTACTCGAGAGACCACTGTCTGGACATTGGCCAATAGATACCCCCTGTGATCACGGCAAACTCAACAAAGTAAAACATGAGGTTGTCTTGTCTCTTTTGAATCTTCTATTTGTCCCTGTATTACCATTTTGGTGAAAGTAATACAACCCAGTCAGCCAGTCCAAGCACACATGTGGGAGCTGTCTTCTTTGCTATAGCCAATCAGTCACTAAGTCCTGGAGACCCAATGTCCTAAATATTCCAGAATCTTACCTATCACACACACAGCCTTATTCAGATTCTCACAAATTAGTCTTTACCTGGATTCCCATCATCTTTAATTGATTTCCCTGATGAATTTCATTCTTTTTTTTTCTTTCTTGTTTTTTTTTAAGAGACGAGGTCTCGCTATGTTGCCCAGGCTGGCCTCAAACTTCTGAACTCAAGCAGTCCTCCCACCTCCGCCTCCTGAGCTGCTGAGATTCTGGGCATGAGCAACCACATCCAGCTTCCCTGCTTTCATTCTTAGCCTCCTCTAATCCACTTTCCATAAGGGCACTAGAGCTATCACTTCATTGATCAAATCTCTTTAGCACCTCTCCATTACACTCAAATTTAAATTAAAATTCCTTAGTATGGTAGGGGGAAGTCCTTCCAGGTCTGGCTTCCAACTTTGTAAGTAAATATAAAATATAAACATAAATAAATATATATCATATAAAACACACATATACATATAGACAAAGAATACAGGAAATTAAATGTTAACAGAATATATCTCTCAGAGTAGTGGGATTTTAGATGATTTCTTGGGATTTTCAAAGTTTCCTATAGTATATGTATCCTTTTTGCAACCAGAAAAACATACATTATTGTTTAAATGACAAACAACTCCTCTATCCTCCCTTCCTCTAGCCTCAAATACAAATGCTTCACTTCGGTTACATGCTAGAAAGGCGATTTTACAATTGTCTCAATGTAAATAATTTTATTTATAAAGGTCAGCCTGGGCGTGGTGGCTCACGCCTATAATCCCCAGCACTTTGGGAGGCCAAGGCAGGTGGATCACCTGAGGTCGGGAGTTCGAGACCAGCCTGGCCAACATGGTGAAACCCTGTCTCTATTAAAAATACAAAATTAGCTGAGTGTGGTGGTGCATGCCTGTAATCCCAGCTACTTGGGAGGCTGAGGCAGGAGAATCACTTGAACCTGGGAGGTGGAGGTTGCAGTGAGCCGAGATCGTGCCATTGCACTTCAGCCTGGGCAACAAGAGTGAAACTCTGTCTCAAAAAAAAAAAAAAAAAAAAAAAAAAAAAAAGGTCAAAGTAGAGAACTATAAATTTTAAAATCGTCAAAATGGTAAATGTTCTATTATGTATATTTTACCACAATAAAAATAAATCAAAGTGGATTCTGCATAATTCCTGATGCAATGTGTTTGGCTGCCTACAATATTAAAATTACCCAAATTATTGTCCTAGCTCTACCATTCTTTGGACTGTGTGAACAACCCAGATCATACATGCCATTTCATCATGAAGTTTCATTTCACTGGTTAGCACAGAAAGTGTGAACATGGTGTGGTGTTACGAACACAAGCTCTAGAGTCTGAGGCTCCTAACTCAGACTCCAGCACATATTAACTGGGAGATCCTGTAGACATTATTTTATTCCTCTCAGTCTCCATGACCTCATTTACAGAATGAGGACAATACTTCTTCCATGCTAGATCGTTTTGAGGATCTACTGAGATATGTGTAAACTACATCACCTAGAGTCTGGGACATAGCTTGGACTCAATAAATGGCAGTTATCATTAATTTATATCTTTAGTTTCAATAGCAGAAATCATTCACCTATTTCGTATGTTTTTAAGCTAATAAGATATTATGAATCAGTTAGAAAAACAAATTCAAGTGTATCAGTTAAAACTTTATGTATCTACTATATATCTACAAGAAGAACAGCTTCCTAAGAATTCAGAAGATGGTGTTGGTCTATGAGAAATGTTAATAATGTAATGATATGGTCCTGTTTTTCCCCAAAGCCCAAATGTCCATCAGGATCACTGCTATGCCTATGAATGCTGCTGATGTGTTTGAAGTGACATGGTGACAGACTCCAGTATAGTGCTTGTCAACATGCCACATACCTGAATCAACCAAACTAAACCTGCCATAACCACTACTTGCTGAAAATGGCGGGCCCCACAACCCACTGGAACAGATGACTTGAGAGATCCAAGACTCAGGCACAGCAGGATTTCCTGAAGATTTATCTAAGATGGTCTCTAGGTCTAAAATATCCCACCGATTCACCCCTTTAGCAAGCATTTATTGAGCCTCTACTACGTGTCAGACACTGGCATTGTATACAGGAGAACAAAGACAGAAATCTCTACCTTCAAAATGTGGAAGATAATACTATTTAGAATAGCAACAATTTCTAATTATCTGAAGTAATGTGAGGAAAGACTAGGCAGTAAATAAATTAAAAGACAATCCTCAAATCTAAATATATTATTTAATATATTTCCATGCCCTCTTTCTTCATACAATGGACTACAGCCAGACATTCAAGCGAAACATTTACTCTCATATTCTAAGTGCCCCTGCCCACCCTCCAGTGAAAATGAGCATGCAAATGGTGTCAGCACATCATTCCTAGCATGCAAAAAACTACTCAACAGAAAGGCATGTGTGTCTAAGATGCCTCTAATCAGAATTACCTGTAAACTATTCCAAATCATCCCTGTTATGACGTTCTTTTTATCCCTAAAATTCCTTCCTGGGGGAAACAAACAAACGACAAACAAATGTCTTCCTGGCACATATAATAAGCCCCTTCCCTTTGATTCCAGTCTAAGCAAAATAGAGAGTGGCTGGCAGCTATTTTTATTAAAACGATGACCCTTTACAATCTTAAAAGTATTATAGGGTGGAGTGTGCGGAACAAATATACATAAAATGGTTAGTGGTACACTTCAGCTTTAAAAAGAAATCCCTACTCTTCTTGTGGGGATGAGTTATGATGCTACTCCAACACTGGAGAGTGAGTGGTGGTGAAGGAGGAAGGGCAGCATGTCAGTGAGGGGATCTGTGGGTTCAGACCACATCTTCCTGGAGGCGTGGGGACAGCTATCACCCCTTCAGCTCTGTCACCCTAGCACCACTCCAGGAATACAAGAATCTTTTAAGCAATGAGTTGGGAATGATGGCAGCTGGTACCCTACAATCTACCAGTTGGGGTTCACGATCTCAGTTGTTCAACCGTCAGACTCTCTGAGCATACTGGATTTCATCATAATTCAAGACTCCAACTTGTGCTTGGCTTAGGCCTAAACACCAGAGATAAAGCCGTGGTCTGAACCTGACATTCTAGGCATGGTTAAGCACAGCTCATGGAAGTAAGGCGGCTTCCAAGCTGCCTTACTCACCACTGTACTCCTAGCATCACACTGCCCAGAGCCAAAAAGCAATAAAAGTGCACTGAATAGATGAAACATCTTAGGATAGAACATAACAAGTGACAAAGTTATGACAGCAAGGAAAATGCCTGGATTCAGCAAAGAACTTGGTAGTCAAGATTCACCAGATTCTTTCCGGCCAGCTGGCAGAATGTGGTCAGGGGGATGACAGAGACATGAGCCACAGCAGTGGATGTTGTGGAGGTGGTGAGGTAAGAGATAATGGTGGCAGGGCTGAATGACAAGAGAGTATAAGAAAGGAATACTTAGTCATAGGGCTTGTGGTTTGCTAAGATTGCCATAAGGTATTAATAAAAGGAAAAATAATGAAAATATAGAATCATATCAGAATGTGTGGAGGAGTTCTAGAACATCTATAAGTTAATCACCTGATTATTATGATGAAGACCACTGGCAAAGTATACAGTTGCTAAACACAACCAAAAAACCCTTTAAATGTCTTGTTTCCCCATCATAAATTGTATTTTTCTCCATTGTACTAGACTCCAGCTTGAATCCTATAATCTTGGCAAACAAACATTCATGCTTTACTTCTACCTGAAGAGTTACAAAACCCTACAACACACTCACCATGGCTCCTCTGTAGTACGCTGTTGTGATTGTTCGGAATCTTTCCTGACCCGCTGTGTCCCTAAAATATGAAACAAAGGAGAGTGGTTTTTAAAGTCATCACCAGCATCACTGAGGAGAAACCCTGCTGTAGGAGATGTAATTCTGGTCTGCTCAGGGTGCAGTGGTCACAGGGGAAAGGAGAATGAGACACAAAGGGAGCCCTCTGCACATCTGCAAGCTGGAGGCGGTGGTGGCCACAGGAGCCTGTCAAGAGCTCACAATGACCTGGGTGAAAAACCCAGACCTTGATAAAAACAGCAACAGAAAAATAGACAGAAAAATCCTCCTAAGAACTGGCGTGTTATATTAGTCGAACACACGTGGGAGGGAATAGAGAATAATTCTAAATTCTTGGACTCCCGGAGGTAGTTATAATCCTTTTTGTAAGTGCTTAATGATTAAAGCACTTTGCTTTCTTGCCTGAATGTCTGATTTCTGTATAAAGCAAGCAGTTGAGCTGGACTTATTACTGTGTACATTCTGCTCAGCAGAGCACAATAAAATAGATCTCCTTAAGAACTCGTTCAGCTATGGAGCCCATGATTTCATGGGGACCTGGAGTTCAACACATAAATTTTGACAATGTTTTCAAAGACTTCTAAACATAAACAACATGTCAAAACTCTATAAACTTTCATATATTTTTGCTTTTTAGCTGATGGCATACCATTAAAATGCATTCTGAAAAATATAAGAGTTTCTGATTTCATTTATAGAAGCAATCCTATAAAGGAAGTTAAATTTCCTTGATACTTGAGAAAATCAATATTCTCAAATTTTCCACTTCCAGCCAGAGCTAATTCATTCCCTGTGCTACTAAGACAATTTAATTGCAGGACAGAAAGCAGCATTTGTGGAAATATACTAGAAATCTAGTATATATCAAATCCTAATAAAAGATGAAGGCCCAAGGGAATATCATAAGTTAAAAAGCAATAAATACCTCAACGTAGACATATACCTTACAAAATACTTTCACACTGCACTCACGTGATGTCTACCAAAGCCCAGTAGGGTGGGCTACTGGGTGGGGGTGTTACCAGTATCCAAGTTCTGCAGATGAGAAAACAAGCTCAGAGGAACTATGGCCCAAGCTCTGCCACTAAAGAGCTCATACTATTTATTTATTTGTTTGTTTTTGAGACAGAGTCTCGCTCTGTTGCCCAGGCTGGAGTGCAGTGGCACGATCTTGGCTCACTGCAACCTCTGCCTCCTGGGTTCAAGCAATTCTCCTGCCTCAGTCTCCCGAGTAGCTGGGACTACAGGCGCCTGCCACCACACCCAGCTAATTTTTGTATTTTTAGCAGAGACGGGGTTTCACCATATTGGCCAGGATGGTCTCCAACTCCTGACCTTGTGATCTACCCGCCTCGGTCTCCCAAGGTGCTGGGATTACAGGTGTGAGCCACCGCGCCCCGCCCAGCTCATACTCTTGAAGGAGACAAGCATCTTAGGTCTCAGCTGTTCAGCTCTGGGCCAGGCCTCACACAAAAGTTATCTTATCTTGTCATTCTCTTTGATCAGCATTAGATACATGGGGCACTTGTTTGATGCACAGCTAACAAATCATGGGGAAATGGAAGCCAAGCACTTTTGGATAGACTAACGATATTTTCTTGATTTGAACACACTGCTGACCTAGAACCCGCTTTGCAGTGAGGATGGAAGAAAAACATTACCACTCTAAATGTAAGTTGTGAGGAGTGAATGGAGACAATTTTATTGCTGAGAGTAATGAGAGAGAGTGTCATGATGTTGTGGCTACTCTCTATTAAGTTATAATTAGCTGATCACACACAGGCTCCTAGAAACACTTATGATCAGGACTATACAGCACAGAGTCAGAAATTCTCTGAGAAACCCAAGGTAGGGATCATGAGAAAAGATGTAATTTTTTAAATCTGTAAAATATTTGGCATCTTGTTCAATACCAATGGATGGAAAGGGCAGCCTATAGTAACCTTCATAACATTTTCCAATGAAGTACACTGGAAACCACTAGGAAGCTAATCACTACGTTACAGGGCAGTTGAGTAGTTGTCCCAGCTTCATCACATATGCCCTCAGGTGGACCTAATCACTCTCAGTCCCTGTTTCCTTCTCTATAAAAGAAGGGCTGGGGGATATTCTTCTTCTATCCCAGTTCTGAGATTCAAAAAAGAAATAGAGCCTAAGGCAAAAGCTAATATGTATAACTTTACTCTTTAGCCCTGCCTCATTCTTAGTCAGTGCTGCTCTGAATTCTACGTTTTGTCTACTGCTGTCATCATTACACATTAGATCTGCAAACATCACCAAAAACCTCCCCAAAGCTCCAAATCTATATGGCTCCATGCAAGGCACTGAACTGAAAGAAATTAAACCAGCTTCTAGGAGGTTAAAAAAAAATCTAAGAAGAGCTTCTGAGTTCATGTCAAAAATATTCAATCTAGCAATCTGGAGGAACCATATTTATTCATTGTAGTTGGACAGATTCTTCAGGAGTTTATGAACCAGAGTTGGGTAATCATAAGATCTTTGCCTTGTATATTGCAACATTAGAGTTGGGAAACATCCTAAGGACTGATAGTTTGTGTTCCTCCAACATTTATATGTTGAAGCCTAATCCTCAATGTGATGGTATTTAGATAGGGGAACTTTGGGAGGTAATTAGGTCATGAGGGTGGAGCCCTTGTGAAAGGGATTAGTGCTCTTCTGAGAGACACCAGAGAGATGATCTCTCTCTGGGCCATGTGAGGATACAAGTGAGATAGCTGTCTACAAATCAGGAAGCAAGCCTTCACTAGACGCTGGATCTACTGGCACCCTGATCTTGGATTTCCCAGCCTCCAGAACTGTGAGAAATAAATGTTTATTGTTTAAGACACCCGTCTATGGTATTTTTGTTATAGTAGTTGTGATAGTGTGATACAGTAAGAAATACATACAATAAGAAACATATTTGGTCTCTGCTCCTGATTCTTGGCACACAGATAGTAAAATTCTTGGACTCTCCAACAAAGTGTTTAAGTTCTTTTTGTGTGCTAATGAAATAACTGGTGGCTGGGGCTCCTGTCCAGCCCCAGGATAGGAGGCTGGTTGCCAGGAGAACCAACCAACTAATAGGTGGGCTGGAACTTCAGTCCTACCACCCAACCTCTGGAGAAGGGAGAGGGGCTAAAGGTTGACTTAATCACCAATGGCCCACGATGTAATCAATCATGGCTACATAAGGAAGCTTCCATAAAAATCCAAAAGGACTGGGTTTGGAGAGTTTCAGGATAGTGAGACACGTGGAGGTGCTGGATGTGCTTGGAAGGTAGATGCCCCCTCCCACAAGGAAGGAAGTGTGGAAGTTCCTCACCCCTTCCCACAGGCCTTGCCCTGTGCATCTCTTCCATCTGGCTGTTCATCTGTATTCCTTGCAATAATAAATGGGTAAACACAAATAAAGTGTTTCCCTGAGTTCTGTAAGCTGCTCTAGCAAATTAAAGGAATCAGAGGAGGGGTCATCAGAATCCCAATTTATAGCCAGTCGGTCAGAAGTAGAGGTGACAACCTACTACAATTGAGTATCCCTAATCTGAAAATCCAAAATCTAAAATGCTCCCAAATCCAAAACTTTTTGAGTGCTGACATGATGCCACAGTGGAATATTCCACACCTGAGCTCATGTGATGGGTCACAGTCAAAATGTAGGCATACAACACAGTTTATTCAAAAAATTTCATTGGCCAGGCGCAGTGGCTCACACCTGTAATCCCAGCACTTTGGGAGGCCAAGGCGAGCGGATTACCTGAGGTCAGGAGTTCAAGACCATCTGGCTACCATGTAGAAACTCCGTTTCTACTAAAAATACAAAAAAATAGCAGGGCATGGTGGCGCATGCCTGTAATCCCAGCCACTCAGGAGGCTGAGGCAGGAGAATCACTTGAATCCGGGAGGTGGACATTGCAGTGAGCTGAGATCACGCCATTGCACCCCAGCTTGGGCAACAAGAGCGAAACTCCGTCTCAAAAAAAAAATTAAAATATTGTATAAAGTTATGTTCAGCTTCATGTGTATCAGCTGTATATGAAACATAAATGAATTTCGTGTTTAGACTTGAGTCCCACCCCCAAGATATCTCATTATGTATATGCAAATATTCCAAAATCCAAGCAAATCCAAAATCGGAAACACTTCTGTTCCCAAGCATTTTGGATAAGGGATACTTAACCTGTACTTGCAACTGGCAGCTGAAGTGGGGACACTGCGGGACCCAGCCCTCAACCTGTGGGATCTGACGCTATCTCCAGGTAGACAGTATCAGAATTGACTTCAATTATAGGACAACCCAGAAAGAAAAAGAAAATTAAAAAGTATAGGATATCCAATTGGCATCGGCTGGAGAATTACCTGGTGTTGGTAGGGGAAACCCCCTGACATCTGGTGTCAGAAGTACTGTGCTATGTATGAGAAAAAAAGTGTGTTTAAAAATATCTTACAGAGCAGCCTGAACTATGACATAATTTTTTTCTTTTTTTTCTCAGTCTTCATTTTTCTACTTAATAAGAAATATGCAAATAAATCATAAAATATCATAGCTGGAGGGGAACCTCCAGTGTCATCAATCCAACCAATTTACAAGTGAGGAAAAGGTGAGACCGAGAAGGGAAATAACGGGCCCAAAGCCGTCAATGTGGAGGCATCATGGCTAGAACCTAGATCTGTACTTCCTGCCAAAGGTTCCTACAACGTGATTACTTTGTCTTACCAGATTTCAAAGCTACAACAACTGTGACGAAGAAGTAATCTGCATTCCTTAGAATTTAGTTTCCTCCCCTCAAAAATTGTAGTTTCGGAAAGATGAGCTATGGGATCTCTTCTGGCTCCAACAGTTAGTACCCTTTCTCACCTTCCCAGCTCTTGGTGGAGATACCTTTGAAGGATTCCCAATACTTACTTATTTCCCCTTGCTTCTGATAAAGAAAAGATGTTTTAGCTATCACAAGATGACTCTAACTTATTACAATTCACATTTAATTCCTACTTTCAATTCCCAATTAAAGCAGAAACTCTGTGTGTGTGTTTACTTACCATATCTGAAGCTTAATTTTCTTTCCATCTAGTTCTATCGTTCTGATTTTAAAATCAATTCCTGCCAGAAAAACAAAGAAAGATATGTTAAGTTTCTTCAGATGTAATCCAAGTCTCATTAGGAAGAGGACAAAGATTTCTATTGAAAAAAAGCTCTCCAACGCACTGGAAAATGTGAACACAGAGAGGGTGTGAATGGTATGTTTCCTCTGAATACAGGCTGGAGAAAGGAATGCTAATTACTCAGCAAAGAATTCCCACACATGTTAAATGCAACGTATTATATGCCTCATTATTCTGACACAAATGGATCACATCCTGCAAAGTTATATAATTTAGATAGATTGAGAACATGCCATATTTCCAACTTCCTGAAGTACATGTAAACAATGCTTCCTATCTACTCCTCAACCCCAATCCTTTCCTAAAGAAGGCTATGGGACCTCTTTAAAGAATATTCCTCCATCCTCTTCCATTTTTTTATTCAGATTTTGCAATTGACTATGGAAAAAAATCTGCATATTTGACAGTACGGGAGGGAAAGCCTGCATATCTATTTTAAACAGTTAGCAAGTATTTTATACATATTTTAATAAATGTTCCCCACAGATTACTTGCTAGAGCTGAAAACAGGCAGAATAGACTTTAGCCCTAACTGTACTCTAGAATTGCCTGGTACTATGATCTGAATGTCCTCTCCAAAACTCACGTTGAAATTAGATTGCCATTGTGGGACCTTAGAGATACTAAGTACTAAGAGGTGGGACCTTTCAGAGCTGATTCATGTGGAGCCTGTAAGAATGGATTGTCCTTATCACAGGAGTGAGTTATCTTGAGTGGGTTTTTATAAAAGTGAGTCCTGCTCCTCCTACATTCTTTTCTGCACGAGCGTACTTCCCTTTCCAATCTTCCAGCATGAGACAATGAAGCATGAAGGTCCTCAACAGATGCTGATGCCATACCCTTGGAGTTCCCAGCCTCCAGAACTATAAGCTAAATAAATTTCTGTTCATTATAAACTATGCAGTTTCAGGTATTCTGTCATAGCAGCAGAAAATGGACTAAGATGACTGAGAAATATTTAAAAAAAAACACACACAAAAATTCATGATTAGGCCCACCCCCTTCCCCAAATTCTGAGATTGTGACTTAATTAGTCAAGGGTGGGACCTGGGCACTGGTAATTTTTAAGTTTCCCAGATGATTCTAACCTGAAGCCAAGAGTTTTGGCTTTCGAAGGGCTATGCCTTTTGAAGGGCTCTGGCACTTCAAAAGTTCAACCCTTCCCTCATATATTTTCCCCCACTATGGTAGTTCAAAACTTATTTATCACTGTCAACGACAAGGAACCACAAAGCCCTTGACAAATATCAGCAAGCTCTGTCATATATTAGGAATAAGCTTTCTGAGGAGACCAGTTAGTGAATACAACTTAGTTGCAATTTGCCAAATCCTCATCATCTGGCTACTCAGCTTTGTTTAGATTTTTCTATTATTTTGCATTCTATCCAGCAGGGGTTCTCAACCCCTGGGCCACAGACCAGTACTGGGCTGCACAGCAGGAGATGAGTGGCAGGCAAGTGAGAGAAGCTTCATCTGTATTTACAGCTGCTCCCCATTACTTGCATTGCCGCCTAAGCTCAGCCTCCTGTCAGATCAGCGGTGGCATTCGATTCTCATAGGTGCGCAAACCCTATTGTGAACTGCACATGCGGCGGATCTAGGTTGTACACTCCTATGAGAATCTAATGCCTGATGATCTGTCACTGTCTTCTATCACCCCCAGATAGGACCATCTTGTTGCAGGAAAACAAGCTCACGGCTCCAGCTGATTCTACCTTGGTGAGTTGTATAATTATTTCACTATATATTACAATGTAATAAAAATATAATATAAGTGCATAATAATAAACAAGTAATGCGCTTGAATCATTCCTAAACCACCCCCACTCCCACACCACTACCACCTCCAGTCACTGGAGGAAAAATTGTCTTCTATGAAATCAATCCCTGGTGCCAAAAAGGTTGGGGACCACTGCTATACAGAACCCCTTAAAGTGGTTTCCAAGAAATTTCAGGAAAACATGTAAATTACGTATCCTCTAGATTGACTTAAACATTAACTCCAGTTTTGTTTGTTTTGTTTTTTGAGACGGAGTCTCACTCTGTTGCCAGGCGGGAGTGCAGTGGGGCGATCTCGGCTCACTACAACCTCCGCCTCCCGGGTTCAAGTGATTCTCCTGCCTCAGCCTCCCGAGTACCTGGGACTACAGGCATGCACCACTGTGCCCAGCTAACTTTTTGTATTTTTAGTAGAGATGGGGTTTCACCATGTTGGCCAGGATGGTCTCGATCTCCTGACCTTGTGATCCGCCCGCCTCGGCCTCCCAAAGTGCTAGGATTACAGGCGTGAGCCACTGTGCCCAGCCAACTCCAGTTTTTGTAGGTGGGGAACATTCAACTGCTAAGTTACTACAATGTTTTTTCATATAAACAATGAAAGCACCCCAAAAGGCTGCTTCCTAGCTCCAGCCTTATACAATGCATAGACATAAACCAACTGAATTTCCCCCCTTTTTCTCTGTGTGGTACTTTTCCCCCAGGGAGCCTTTTTAGATACTCTTGTGAGTCTTGAAATAGGCAACAATCACACCCAAGCTAATTTAGCAGAACACCTTCTCAATCATTATTTCCCCTCACTAACAATCACAAATTATTAATAAGTGTTAGGTTGGTGCATAAGTAATTGCGGTTTTTGCCATTAAAAAGAATGGCAAAAACCACAATTACTTATGCACCAACCTAATACAATCTGATAACCAATATTCCCAAGTTATCTGGCTCACATTTTCTCTGTTAAGGTACCTCCCCCTCAGCATTTCAGGGTCTGGAAAGGTGACACAAAACTCAGCAACTCAGCATAAATATTACTGCTAGCATCTGACAAAATGTCCTGTTTCCATTACTCATGTAAGATTTAATAGACATTGATTTTTATTTTGATTTACGTTTTACATGCCACCAAATCCAGTGTAACAAAGACCCTCTAGGAATCCTCCTCCAACCTTTACCTCTCTCTGCGCCTGGCATCAAGAAGAATGCCCAGCACCTGGTATGTACTCAATACATGTTTCTTCAGATTAACATTTTAAAACAATTCATGACTTTCCAAATCCATAGAAACAGAATAGTAGTACAATGGTAGTTACCAGGATCTGGAGGGAGGGGGAAAGGAATAGTTGTTTAATAGGTTTGGAGTTTCAGATTTGCTAGATGAAATAGTTCCAGAGATCATTTGCACAACAGTGTGAACATGTGTAAAACTACTGAACTGTACACTTAAAAATGGCTAAGATTGCAACTTACATATTATGTTTTTTACCAAAATAAAAAATAATGACTTTCAAAATGCCTGCTGTATACTTGAATAAATTAATTAGAAGGCTAATGTTCAACATTTCACCACTGAAGAGTTCATTCACTTATTTTATTTATTTATTTTTTTGAGACGGGTCTCCTTCTGTCGTGCAGGCTGGAGTGCAGTGGCGTGATCTTGGCTCACTGCAACCTCTGCTTCTTGGGTTCAAGAGATTCTCCTGCCTCCTGCCTCAGCCTCCCAACTAGCTGGGATTACAGGTGTGCTCCACCACACCCAGCTAACTTTGGTATTTTCAGTAGAGACGGGGTTTCACCATGTTGACCAGACTGGTCTCGAATTCCTGGCCTCATGTGATCCACCTGCCTTAGCCTCCCAAAGTGCTGGGATTACAGGCATGAGCTAGCCTGCCCGACCTTCATTCACATTTTAAATAAAAGACATCATATACCAGAGTATTTGTTCAGATTAATACTTTCCTTAAAAGATAGTAACTCCTGTTCTTTTAAGGTTGATTTTGCCTGTAGTTGGAAGTCATGGGCAACTTTACCACCTTTACTCAACAATGCCAATTTGAGGCTCCTTAAAGTCTCACTCTCCATTCATCTAAAACACTTCAAAAACTTTCTACTGACAGAGGCTTTTTTTTTTTTTTTTTTTTTTTTTGTATTTGTTAGGAACATTATCTTTCAGTTATGTGAGAAGTTCTACAAGATGGTGATACTTAGCCATCTTTTCACTGCTCAAAGGTTTTCGATGTTTGTAAGAGCTGTGAACTATGGCATTTAGCTTTTGCTTATGCTGCTGTCAAGGGCCAATTGACAGACAAGCGCTGTAGAACAAATTCAAATGAGCACAACATGGAAAAAAAAAGTAAGTGGGGACCTAAAATAGGCAATAGTTTTAGAAAGTAAGAATTTCACTAAAAGTGGTAAAAATTCATTGAAAAGCACTGAACTGTAGGTTAGGTTCTGTCACTAAAAACTTGTGAACAGGCTGCTTGACTGCTCTGAATCTACATATCCTCATCCATAAAAAAGGGTTGACAGGATCTAATTAGATAAATTAGATGATTTATGTGAATGTGCTCTGGGATCTCTGAAATTCCATATAAACCTAAGAGATTACACATTGAGAGTCTATAACCCGACAGCTCTTGTCACTTCATGCATGGATTATTTGTAATAGCTTTCCAGGATACTGTGCCAACATCTCTCCCTGGTCTAATTCCCCTATATGCCACTTCTAGAATAACTTGCAACAATCCATGTGGTAATGTCGCTGTACTATTTAAGAAGCCACGGAGCCAACTTCTTCAGCCTGGTGATACAGCCTTTCCCACCAGATACACCATTCTCCTGACACTGCAAACCTCAGAGTTTCTCCACACGAGGCCTTTTGCTTCTTTCAGTGGGCCCCATACCTCCTTTCCTCCACTCCTGCGTGACCACCTCACTTTGCAGCCTTCTCTGAGGATGCCATTCCACCCATGTAATTCTCTCTCTTCTCTCCTCAGCTCTTCACTCAGCCATGCCCATTCCTACCTCAAGACCTGGCTTTTGCACAGTGATTTAATCCTGTGTCATTGGGTTTTATTAACATAGTGCCCTGCAATTGCTCTCAAATCATGCAAAGACTCTATCCTCTCTTTGCCCGTTAAGTTATGCACAGAAACATGTGTACAGTAACTAAATTAAAGGGTAAGTACTCTTACATATTTAAGTAAACATTATACACTACTAAGGGTGAAGATGGCTTTAAAAACTTTGGAAATTTGGCCAGGTGCAGTAGCTCATGCCTGTAATCCCAGCACTTTGGGAGGCCAAGGCGGGCGGATCACCTGAGGTCAGGAGTTGGTCAGCCTGGCCAACATGGTGAAACCCCTACTCTACTAAAAATATAAAAATTAGCTGGGTGTGGTGACGGGTGCCTGTAATCTCAGCTAGCGGGGAGGCTGAGGCAGGAGAATGAATCACTTGAACCCAGGAGGTGGAGGTTGCAGTGAGGTGAGGTTGCACCACCACACTCCAGTCCAGGCAACAGAGTGAGACTCTGTCTTAAAAAAAAAAAAAAACTTTGGAAATTTCTTAATATATTATAGTTACAATAGTAAGGATGCTGAGAAATCTTATTTCAATAAGAAAATAAAGACACAATACAATTAGCTTGACAATAATATCAGTAGTGAATTAACATTCACGGTAAAATTTAAAGCAAAGATAATTTCCTGATGCTACTCCAGGGATTAAAAGAATAATTAGCTGTAAAATGATAATATAATTAGGATGCTTTCAACTGCAAATACAGAAACCCCAAATCAAACTAGCTTAAGGTAATTTGTTGACTCATCCACAACAAGCTCAGTGGTGAGCTGGGGTTCAGAGATGGCTCAATCTAGGGCTCCAGCTCCCTTTTCTGCACCTCCCTGGGCTCTGCCGTCCAGGGAGTATCAATTTCACACTCTTGACTGACAGCAGTTCCTGACCACAACAGCAATACCAGATGAAAATAGATTATTTTCCTCTGCCTCTCAAAAGTGAGAAAGCGTTTCCCCAAAGCCTCCAGTGAGTTTTCCTTCATGTCTCATTTCTGGACTTATAATCATGGGAATGTCATGTTCTGGCAGGCTAAGGCTGAATTCTGAACTAATCACTGCCACGGAGAATTACCAAGATTGGATTAATCTAAATCCATTCTCTAAATTTAGATTAATCAAGGCCTATCCCTGGACCTGGGTCACTCCTAGAATCCATAGGCTGCTGAAAATAGAATAGAAAGGCTATTGAGAAAAATCATAGTATCTCTATATTATATACATATTATATATCCTCTATATAATACTCAAACCTATCTCATTAATAAAATTTTATATTCATAGCTATATGAAAGGACAAATTTTATATTCATATCTATATGAAAGAGCTGCACTACTACCCTGTCATGAATGCTATTACATTTAATGAGAAATTGTAGTACTTCTCTGAAGGCAATTTCATGTAGTGTTTGGCTAAGAACTAGAAAATAAGAAAGAAAAAGGGGACAATGAGAAGCCCAAGTAGCTGCCACAACATCTCTGTGCTGAACTGTGACCACAGCTGCTAGAAGAGTCCTTGAGTTCACAACTCCAAAGACATGGCTTATCCCCTAGCCCCAGATGACTGGAGACTGGAAAGAAGGAGGGGGCTATCACACCAACAGCAGCAAGAACCAGAGGTTATCCTGGCAGTAAGGGAGCAACTTTATTTATTTATTTTTTTTAATTTAAAAGAACTATACAATCTCAAAAAACATAGTTATTGAAGGGCATTATCCCTAAGGTCAAAAAGCCCTTTGTTTAAATTATACTACAGAGCTATAGTAACCAAAATGGCATGATACTAGCATAAAAACAGACACATATATCAGTGGAACAGAATAGAGAACCCAGAGATAAATCTATACATCTACAGTGAACTCATTTTGACAAAGGTGCCAAGAACATACACTGGGGGATAAATGGTGCTGGGAGAACTGGATATCTGTATGCAGAAGAATGAAACTAGATCCCTAACCCCCACCATACACAAAAATCAAATCAAAATGGATTAAAGACTTACATCTAAGACTTCAAATTATGAAACTACTAAAAGAAAACATTGTCGAAACTCTCCAGGACGTTGGGTTGGGCAAATATTTCTAGAGTAATACTCTGCAAGCACAGCCAACCAATGTAAAAATGAACAAACAGGATCACATCAAGTTAAAAAGCTTCTGTACAGCAAAGGAAACAATCAGCAAAGTGAAGAGACAACCCACAGAATGGGAAAAAATATTTGCAAACTACCCATCTGACAAGCTATTAATAATCAGAATATATAAGGAGCTCAAACAGCTCTACAGGAAAAAAATCTAATAATCTGATTTTAAAATGAGCAGAAGACATAAGCAGACATTTTTCAAAAGAAGACATACAAATGGCAAACAGATACATGAAAAGGTACTCAACATCATTGATCATCAGAGAAATGCAAATCAAAACTACAATGAGATATCATCTCACCCCAGTTAAAATGGCTTTTATCCAAAAGATAGGCAATAACAAACGCTGGCAGGGATGTGGAGAAAAGGGAACCCTTGTACACTGTTCGTGGGAATGTAAATTAGTACAGCCACTATGGGGAACAGTTTGAAGGTTCCTCACAAAATTAAAAATAGAGCCATCATATGACCCAGCAATCCTGCTCCAAAAGAAAGGAAATGAGTATGTCAAAGAAATAACTGCACTCCCATGCTTATTGAAGCACTATTCACAATAGCCAAGATTTGGAAGCAATCTAAGCATCCATCAACAGATGAATGGACAAAGAAAATGTGGTACATATACACAATGGAGTACTATTCAGCCATAAAGAGAATGAGATCCTGTCATTTGCATCAACATGGATGGAACTGGAGGTCATTATATTAAGTGAAATAAGCCAGGTACAGGAAGACAAACTTCACAAGTTCTAATTTATTTGTGGGAGCTAAAAATCAAAATAATTGAATTCATGGAGGTAAAGAGTAGAAGAATGGTTAGGTTGGGAAGGGTAGTGGGGGGTAGGGGAAAGTGGTAATGGTTAATGGGTACAAAAAACAGTTAGAAAGAATAAGACCTAGTATTTGCTAGGACAACAGGGTGACTATAATCAAAAATAATTTAATTATACATTTTAAAATAACTACGAGTATAATTGGACTGTTTGTAACACAAAGGATAAAAATGCTTGAAGTGATGGATACTCCATTTGCCCTGATGTGATTATTATTACTCACTGCATGCCTGTATCAAAATATCTCATGTAACCCATGAATATATACATCTACTATGTACCCACAATTTTTTAAAAAAGCCTTTTTGTATTTCAAAAGTCTTTTTGAGAGAATCATTTTTTGGCAGCACATGATATAATAATTCATGTTCAAAATGACGTCCCTGAGTCATCCTGACTCATGAGCAATCCATGACCCACCAGGAGGCATGCAGCCCACCCAGCTGGAAATACAATCCAACATCTAAGTGTAGGAGGCAAGATTCCAAAGGTATTTCCATGTTGTTCAAATATGCCTCAACATTCATTTTTTGATGGTTTTAAAGTAGTCCCAGTTTCCTCATTAATATTTATCTAGTCAATACAATAGGAAATATAAATTGTAAGAAAACATTCCCAAGGGAATGACTCAAAGACATTTTCATTTTGAATTTAAAAACTCTCTCTCTCTCTAATGGATTTTGCTTTCCTGAATTGACTCTTACGCTAAATGGTTGCTTATAACATAAGGAGACAGGGAAATAAGTATGAAAGAGAATCACAGAATTACAGACTTGAGAAGTACTTTAGAGATCATTTAGTTGAGTCCTGTCTGTGTAGCTAAGGAAACTGAGGCCGAGAGAGACGCAGCAATTTACCCAGATTCATGAAGACCAACAAAAAAAGGTTAGGTTAAAATCAAGTTTTGGCACTGAAAGATCAGGCCTTCCCAAAGAGGAATACAAGAGATACGTACAAGAATGTCCACATCTTGGTGGGGAAACCTCTTCTTTAAGGGTCATAGTATAGAACACAGGCAACAACTTAAATGTCCACCAACTGCAGAATGCCTTGGTACACAAGAAGAGAAGGAATACTTGAGCAGTGAACAAAAGCCATATTTATTAACATAGATGAATCTAAAAAGATGACGGTAAGTGAAAAGAACAAGTTGCAGAAATATACAGTCAAACCAATTTGTGTATTTCTGAAAAAATATTTAAAATACCAACACAACAGTATTATCATTCATATATATGTTTTTTATATATATATATATCCATGTATAATTAAAGTATAAAACATGGATAGGAATGATTATTAACAAATTGAGGATAATACTCAATGTTACCTCTAGAGAGAAATGGAAGAGGAGGGATTCATAGAGGACTTCGACTCTATAATTTATTATTTCCAAAATTGAGTGGTGGGTACATGGACATGGGAATGTTTTACATTAGCTATACTTTAATAGGTCTAAAAGTTTTTGAAATTCTTTTAAAAAGCAAATATTAGTAACCTGGAAAACATACATGGAGGCATGTTCATTAATGGCAGTTAAAAACCAAAGCAAATTTTAGAGATGAGGGGTACCTTACAAGATTTAGTCAGGGGAAAAGGAGGCTCTATCGCCCTTATTTAATACAGCATAAAGAGGTCCTGTGAGCCCTTGGTAGCCCACCCTATCCATCCCTGGTCACCAATGGCTTACAGCCCTTCTTTGTATCGAACAAGGGTGGTATGGCAGTGCCTGCTCTTTCCCTGACTAAATCTTCTAGGGTACATTTTATCTCTGAAATTTTGGTTGATTTTTCTACCACCATTAATGAATGCATGCCTTCACACGTCAGATTTCCAGATAACTAATACTGGATCAAGTTCAGATTGGATCAAGTTCAGAAAGTGAGGGGCAGAGCAGGGAACTGGGGTGGCAAGGAATGCTAGCTACTCTGATTTCAAGCAGGGGGTTTGGGGACTTTTCTTCTCCACCTCGTGGAAAAGGAGTTTTGACTTGGACCAAGAAAAAGTGAAGAATACACATTTGGGTCACTGTTGGGAGTGGCACTCTGGCAGGAAGAACAAAGGAGTTCTGATTTTCCATTCAAGTGAAGAAGGCAGACAAGCCACTGCCACACCCTTGGGGTGGGAGGTTTGGGCCAGAAGGCTCTTTCCTGCACCTCTGAGGAGAAGGCAGTTGGGTATTTGAGGTTTCTGCATTGTCCAGGGCAACCCACAGGGCACCAGAGCTCCCAGATACCTCACCATGAGGCACCAGTGAGGGGTAAGGAGCAAGCACTTACCCAGAGTACTGCTTATCAGCGATTTCTCAGCAACCAGTGATGTCACTGGAGGCAGCTGAGGGGAAGGGCTTGGCCAGCAAAACAGAGAGAAGGAAACTTCCAACCTGGCCCAAGTCCATAGTTAACAGATCTAACAGGGAAAAGGAACTTGGAATGAGCAGTACTGGGCCACTTTTCATTCCACAAATTAGATATAATTGAACATGGGAAAGGGCCAGATTGACAAGAGTCTTTTACACTAAAGTTAAATTAGTCAGTCAACAGATGTTAATAACATAATCTTTTCTGTTTCAAGAGAATAGGGAGGTTGCCCCTGGGTTTGTGAATGGGTGAAAGGATACCATTGCTGGAGTGTGGGAAAGAGTACTTTTCTTGGCCTTCGGAACTCTCTCTCTAGGGCCAGCTAGTTCTCCTGACCTCCAGCATGAGCTGTGACTTGATGAATTTTGGCCGGTGGGTGGTGCAGCTTAGAACACACACAGCTCTCCTGCTTTGGGTACTATCTTAGGGAAGTCTGCTGCCTGGTCCAGAAAAATCAGGGGTAGAAAAACATCAGGGACCTTCAACTAAGGTTTTCTATACCTGGTTCCCACTGAATTTCTTTTGAAAGACTAATTTGGCTGCAGTCATGAGAACCTTGAAAAAAAATTCAGACTTCTGGGTCATTCAGCCTTTCAATGAATGATAACAATGAAAGATTTCAATGCTGGGTTTACTCACAGCACTGCACATTTTTCTACAAAGGTTATCTATCCCCTTTGACCCACTTTAAGAAGCAGAAGTTAAATACTGTGCTTTTACAACTAAAAAGGAGGAAAAAAAGGACTTTGTTTCAAAAGTACATTTGGAAACATGTGTGATCCCAGGCTATCTGAATATGGGTTATGTGGTTTGTCTATTTACATTTCAGAGATCTTCCAGAAATAGAAAAATAGTTTCTCAAATATTGAAGTCTACTTTAAAGAAATGCTACATTCACCTCCTTGCTTAAGATTTTTATTAACAATAAAGATACAGTTCTTGCCAGTTTTGAAACTTTCTTTGACAATCAAATTTTGCTTATACTTTTTTTGGTGTGAATTTAGATTAATGAAATTTTAGAGTAGCTGATTTTAGGATAATTAGTTGAAATCTCTAATTAGAAAAATTGACTACTGAAATAAAAAAAAATGAGTTATAAACTGAAGCTTTAAACTATTTTTTTCTCAAAATAAAGGACTTGGAGAAAATGTACAAGTAGAAATAAATTAAGAATGTTACTTAGATCGAGGCTGGGAACAGTGGCTCATGCCTGTAATCCCAACATTTAGGGAGGTTGAGGTGGGAGGATCACTTGAGGCCAGGAGTTGGAGACCAGCCTGGGCAACATAGTGAGATCCCATCTCTAAAAAAATAAAATAAAAATTAGCTGGGTGTTGTGGCACGTGCCTGTGGTCCTAGCTACTTGGAAGGCTGAAGTGGGAAGATAGCTTGAGGCCAGGAGTTAAAGGCTACAGTGAGCTATGATCATTGCACCACCACTCCCCAGCCCTGGCATGGCATGAGACTATTCTCAAAAAAAGAAAAAAGAAAAAAAAAACACGTTACTTAGATTGAAAGAAAAGAGTTCAAGGCATTGTTCTTTCACAAATATACATCACATTAAGTTATAAAGCTATTTTCACCAAGTACAAGTTATTTTGCTGGATATATTTAGAACTATTTAAATTTGGGTTTATTTATATTAAAATTGACTGTTGTTTGAAAATTAGAAAGTCTAAAGTTTAAGAGGAAAAACACAATAAAAGTAAGTTTAGAAAACATTTAACAACAGTGTGAAATGATCACTGGCAGCCAAATATGTTTATGTTAGCTTTGTTCAACCCAACAGAGGAAAAGGGGGCATTTTTTTTAAGGGGGACAAACAAATGGTCAGCAAATATAACTTGCCCTTAAAAAAAATACCTGATAAACTAAGAAGACGGACTAGAATTTTCTGATGTGTTTGGTTCTTACATCCTATGAATAGGAAGTGGCAAATTAAATGCCATTTATGTATAAGTCAACAGTGATACACATTACCACTTCCTGCTGAAAAAGCTGAACGGCTTTACACTGTTTTAGAATTTTCTATTTGTTACTAAATTAAATTCAATTCTTGGCATTCTTCATATGACAGCTGTACCCATAAGATCTAATCATACCAACAAAATATAACAAACTCATAAACTAATTCCAGAAATTAGGAAGAATTTACTAATTTCTCTTTGAGCCATAAACATGCATTACAGATATACAAATGGTACAATTAAGAATAGTTTTAAATAATGTCTCTATTTGAGTCTTGAAGGGCTTTAATTTGTAAGATTAAAATATAATGATCTAATTAACTCTTAACATATCTCTGGGAAATAAATGAGCAAAATAAATAATTATATATCAAATGATAACTACCAAAATATGTGTTGAATCACAAATAAAAGGTTTCTATAATGCTAGAACTACCAAAAGTCAAGAAAGACAGAAATAGCAAACAAAGTGTAATAACACAGCTACAATTCAGATAAAGTATGCAGAAACAATTAGGAAACACTAAGAATTTTAAATCTGATTAAGGAGCCAGCAGAGATTACCCAGCATTCAGCTCACCATTTGAGCCAGGCCAAAAGACTTCATGACAAGTCTCTTTTGCAAATCTTGCACTTTGAAAAGGAAATGTGTTTCAAGCGTTACTCAATCTAGAAGTAGCAATAAGCTTGACGATGTCAAAATGTGGATTTTAGAGATTCTCAGTGAACAGATGTTTTACCTTCAATAAAGTCTCTTTTCACAAAGGGGCTAACTGGTGAACAGCCTTTAACTCCTGGCCTCAAGCTATCTTCCCACTTCAGCCTCTCAAGTAGCTAGGACCACAGGCACATGCCACCACACCCAACTAGTTTTTAATTTTTTTTTTTTTAGAGATGGGGTCTCACCATGTTGCCCAGGCTGGTCTCCAACTCCTTTCCTTTTATTCTTTCTTAAAGAATAAAAGTTCATCGGGAGGCTGAGGCAGGAGAATGGTGTAAACCCGGGAGGCGGAGCTTGCAGTGAGCTGAGATCCAGCCACTGCACTCTAGCCTGGGCGACTGAGCGAGACTCCGTCTCAAAAAAAAAAAAAAAAAAGAATAAAAGTTCAGAATGCTTCTGAGCTTCCATTTGTTTCCCCATTATTAATTCATCACTATCTCAAGAACCAAACTGCTCCAAAACAAAACCAGTTGTGTCTCTCCTGCTCCATCCATTGTTTCCAATAAAGTGTACCTTTGTAGCAGGAAAACCCCTCTAGTATGAATCTCTATTACTTCCTAAACCTAGAATTTCCTTGTTTGAATTCTGACAGCTCAGTCAGGTCTGTTTCTTTTAAGGGTGAGGTGAATACTCTGAAGACATTCAAAAACTGAAGTTGAAAAAAAAAAAAAAAAGAAGAAGAAGTAAATCCCTGATTTTAGGCACTAAGGCACTATTGCTAAGGGAAGACCATATTGCCAAATCACTGGAATTATCACTGGAAAAAATTACAGCTACATTCCAATGATGCTGCACCAAAAATGCAGTGAAACTGATTATTTGGCTCTTTCCAAGTATTGACCATGTATCATACTTTCCATTCATTTAGAGGTAAGTGAAAGCTAAAAAAAAAACTAATAGAACTAAGTAACAACACTACATAGTACAACTAACTAAAAACAAATGATATATCTTTTCCCTTTTAGAATGAACTCTTAAAAGAAAAAATAAAAAAGATTGTTATCCACATAATATATCAGATAGCAACCAGGGTTAAAACAAACTTTAGCTATATATACTTTTTTTACTTTCCAGGAAAATTCCCAAGTCACTTTGTTCAGAAATATTTCAGCTTATATTGGTAGGAACTGTAAAATTTGGTAATTTTCCCCACCCAGTTAATACAAATAAACATTTTAGCAGAGAGGGGAAGAGGAAGGGTCTTCACCAAATTACTAGAGGCAGTAGAGAAAAATCTAAAGTCATACTCTCCCAGCCTGGGCAACATAGTGAGAGCCCATCTCTACAAATTAAATTAAAAATTAGCTGGGCATGGTGGCACATGCCTATAGACCTAGCTACTCGGGAGACAGAGACAGGAAGATCATTTGAGCCTAGGAGATCAAGGTTACAGTGAGCTATGACTGTGCCACTGCACTCCCACCTGGGAAACAGAGCAAGGCCCTGTCTCTAAAATAATATAATAATTAGTAAAATCACATTCTTTCCTGCAGGCCTGCCTCTTCCTTCTCTCATCCTCTTATCCCCCTCACTTTTCTCTAAATAAAAAGTGATAAGAGGCCGGGCATGGTGGCTCACGCCTGTAAGCCCAGCACTTTGGGAGGTCAAGGCAGGCAGATTACCTGAGGTCAGGAGTTCAAAACCAGCCTGTCCAACATGGCGAAACCCTGTCTCTACTAAAAATACAAAAATTAGCTGGGTATGGTGGTGCATGCCTGTAATCCCAGCTACTCGGGAAGCTGAGGCAGGAGAATTGTTTGAACCCAGGAGGCAGAGGTTGCAGTGAGCCGAGATCACACCACTGCACTCCAGCGTGGGTGACAAGAGCAAGACTCTGTCTCAGCAGCAACAACAACAACAAAAAAGTGATAAGAGATGATAAAATAAACAAACATAACTGCAAACTTCCAGTGTTCTGAATCTAGTTAACAAGAGCCTTTTCTTGATCAAAACCAACATCAATGCCACAAAAGTGTATGAAAATTAAGCAGCACTTACAGTTAACTGTAGCCAGTGTGATGGAAGGATAATTATAATAAGCCATTGCTGATGAGTAAAGTTATAACCAACAGAGTAATGCAGGTAAGAGGATGAGTAAAAAAATTAACATTTTGGTACAAATGCCGTATTTTTGCCAATCAATAATGAAAAACTACCAGTGACTACATCCTCCTGATTTGTAAGCACAATCCTCTATGATAAAAAAGTTTGAAGGTGACAACACCTTCATGGCCAATTACACTTATCTATATATGTAGCCATTCACCTTAAAATAAAGACACTCTTCTAACTTTACAGGGTGCCAAAGGATTCTGTCCTCTATTACTTCCTTGGTTTGGCTTCTTTTTTTTTTTTTGAGACAGAGTCTTGCTCTGTCACCTAGGCTGGAGTGCCGTGGTGCGATCTCGGCTCACTGTAACCTCTGCCCCCAGGGTCCAAGAGATTCTTGTGCCTCAGCCTCCAGAGTAGCTGGAATTACAGGCACGTGCCACCACGTCTGGCTAATTTTTGTATTATTAGTAGAGACATGGTTTCACCAGGTTGGCCAGAATGGCTCGAACTCCTGACCTCAGGCAATCTGCCCGCCTTGGTCTCCCAAAGTGCTGGGATTACAGGTGTGAGCGACCATGCCTTCTTTTCAAATACTGGAGAAATACATTAAGGATCACTGAATGTCTGTGAGCACCTATCTTCCTCAGGCATATTTTTCCAAGTTACAAAATGCTTTTCAAACAGGTCATCATCAGGCGGTCACCCCAAATGACTGACATGTAAGATACTGAAGACTCATTTGGAAATCTCGAGCCTGACTTTGAGTCCTGAAGGGCAATGACCCTTATTTCTATAGCAGAATACCTGGGAGTGTATATGCCTTTTCTTAGGCATGCATAGAAATACTTCCTGGAAAATAGCTTTCCTCCTCTCCCCCACCCCTTATTTCCCAATGCTGGGGTAGCCACTGAAGCCTTTGTGTCTTATTTACCATGAAGGAATATTTTGAAGCTATTAGAAGTGATCCTTGATTGTTACCAAGGTTATATAGAGATCTCAAAAATATTTATGTTATCATGTTATAAACGTGGCAAAATATAAAATGCACTGTCTGCAACTATGCAGAAAATACATGTACATACGGAAAGCAATGTGTAAAACAATTAAGTAGCTATGTTAGGCTAAGTATATTAATGTGAGATGATTTTCAAAATTACAAACTAAAATTTTCACTTACATTATTTTTGCATTAATACGTTTTGAAGCAAATATTATACATACGATAGTGAAAACAGTACTCGCTATAAGTATACTTCAAATTCTGAATTAAAGAAGCTTTTAGGGGCTGCCCTTGCAAAATCTTAGCATTTAGTATAATGTTGTTTCTATGGGGAAAAAAAGCACAAAAAATGGCACCAAACAACTAATTCACACACTCCATCAAAAAAGCTGGTGTTAAGTGGGGACTGCAATCATTATCTACCAAACAGCCCACACAAATTTGTTCCTCCTTCTCTAATACTGCAGTTCCGGTTTATTTGCTGTCACCTGCAAGACAGCATGCGGGAAACAAAGAAAGGGATCAAGATGTGAACTTGCTTTCACGCGCTGTGTTTTATGACCATCTGCAGAAACAAATCCAGGAGGAAAGGCATCATTTGCAGAATTCATTTTTCCAGGCTATCCCTGTCCCTAATTAACACAGATAATTCTGAGTTTGCCATATCATAATTTATTAACCATATTAAATTAATCTAATCAGCTGTAAAACAGGAGAGGGCAACAGTACAAGTTTTAATAAAGTGAGCTCACTGGGGCAGGGTTCTGTAGCTCACACCTATAATCCCAGCACTTTGGGAGACCAAGCAGGAGCATCGCTTGAGCCCAGGAGTTTGAGACCAGCTTGGGAAACATAGGAGACTCTATCTCTACAAAAAAAAAATAAAACAATTAGCCAGGTGTGGTGGTGTGTGCCTGTAGTTCCAACTACTTAGGAGGCTAAGGTGGGAGAATTGCTTGAGCCTAGGAGGTCGAGGCTGCAGTGAGCCATGTTTGTGTCTCCAGCCTGGGTGACTACACTCCAGCGTGGGTGACAAAGTGAGACACTGTGAAAGAGAAAGAAAAGGAAGAAAAGGAAAGAGAAAGGAAAGGAAAGAGAAAGGAAAGGAAAGGAAAGGAAAGGAAAGGAAAGGAAAGGAAAGGAAAGGAAAGGAAAGGAAAGGAAAGGAAAGGAAAGGAAAGGAAAGGAAAGGAAAGGAAAAAAGAAAAGGAAAGGAAAGGAAAGAAAAGAAAAGAAAAGAAAAAAGAGGGTGCTCACTGGATTTTAAAAGCTGCTCAGCTGAGGATCATGGTGAATTCCCACACAAAGGGCAAAAGCACCCTTGGTGAACAATTTGATTTGTTATATTTTTAACTCATCTATCTGTTTATAAAGCCCCATAATACAATGAAGTTAAGAACAAAACAAAACAGCAGGTATGTACAGATTATTTTAAAAATAAATCCAGGGGTTCAGAGGGTGAAGAATTCTGGGTTCCTGGGTGAACAGAGCCAGAATGTTTCCATATATGAACAGTTGAGGAAAACAACCAAAACTAAACAAAACAAAATTGAACATCAAGTTGTAAATTTACCTCTGCAATTGAAAAGTTAGTATTTTACTATGTTAACTTCATTTACCCAGTTTCTGACTGATCCAAAAGTACTTCTGCAGCACCCTAACAGTAACCCTAAGTTACTAACATGAAAAACAAAAACAGAACTATTCACTCACAGATAACTTTACAGACACAGTGTCATTTCAAAGATGTCCTCAGGCAAGCCTGGGGCAGGATTTCCACATCTGGTGGTCACAGTGTTGGTGTTCTCAGTTTGGTCCTCATTGTCATTAGGTCAGGAAATACATACAACAATGGATGCAAATGTCAGAGGCGTGTGAATCAGAGCAACTCCATCTTAAACAAGAGCAGGGTAAAATGAGGCTGAAACCCACTGGGCTCCATTCCCAGATGGCTAAGGCATTCTAAGTCACAGGATGAGACAGGAGGTCAGCACAAAATAAAGGTCAGGAAGACCTTGCTGATAAAACAGGTTGCCCTAAAGGAGCCAGCCCAAACCCACCAAAAACAAAATGGCCACGAGTGACCTCTGGTCGTCCTCACTGTTACATTCCCACCAGCACCATGACAGTTTACAAATGTCATGGCAATGTGAAGAAGTTACCCTATATGGCCTAAAGAGGGGAGGCATGAATAATCCACCCTTTGTTTAGCATATCATCAAAAAATAACCACAAAAATGGGCAACCAGCAGCCCTCGGGGCTGCTCCGTCTATGGAGTAGCCATTCTTTTACTCATTTACGTTCTTAATAAACTTGCTTTCACTTTGCACTGCAGACTCGCCCTGAATTCTTTCTTGCATAAGATCCAAGAACCCTCTTTTGGGGTCTGGATCAGAATCCCTTTCCTGTAACACAAAGAAGTAAAGAAATGTGAAAACACAATGACTATGTATTTTTAACCTCAAATGGTCTATCAGCAGAATGAGAAGTGTGAAGGAAAATGTCACTGGCCATTTTAGGAACAGATCACAACCATAGATGGCAAATCTTTGCATGAATTTCTGAGGGTAAGAGAAGAAAGCAGGAAAAAATGTGTGCATTCTGAAAAATTGATATTTAATCTATTTTGGATAGGTA
The DNA here is from genome assembly GCF_003255815.1 of Theropithecus gelada. Classification (NCBI taxonomy): domain Eukaryota; kingdom Metazoa; phylum Chordata; class Mammalia; order Primates; family Cercopithecidae; genus Theropithecus; species Theropithecus gelada. Next base: position 38,548,327 of record NC_037674.1, on the reverse strand, counting down.
ATATACCTTTGCAGGCCTCAAAGTTGAAGGCTGAAGTCTGTATTTGGAGACTATGATACTGAAGTCAGAAAAGTGGGAGATTTGGCCCCTTATCAGATTTACAACCAATTCCTTATCCTACATGTGAGTATAATCCATTTATCAAATTGTAGATAAATACATATATATATAATCCATAGATCAAATTGTAGTTTTCTGTTCTGAAAACTGACGGAGGCTGCTTCATTCTAGCTATGTAACAGATATGGCTAAAGAGTGCTCAACCACACATGATAGATACAATAAGGTTTACCTGAGTCAAATGAAGTCAAATTTAGCAAAAATCAAATTGACTAATGAAAGGGCAAATTTCAAGATTTAATTTGACAAAGAATGAGTGGCTGGGCACGGTGGCTCACACTGTAATCCCAGCACTTCGGGAGGCATAGGTGAGAGGATCACTTGAGCCCAGGAGTTCAACACCAGCCTGGGAACACAGCAAAATCCCGTCTCTACAAAAAATACAAAAATTAGCCGGGCAGGTGGCAAGCCGGGCAGGTGGCAAGTCACAGCTACTGAGAGGGTTGAGGTGAGTGGATCGCTTGAGCCCAGGAGGTCGAGGCTACAGTGAGCTATGATCACACCACTGTACTCCATCCTGGGTGACAGAGCCAGACCTTCTCTCAAAAAGAAAACAACAACAAAAACAAAAACAAAAAAACAGAGAAGGAAAAAAATAATAAATTACTCTTGTCAATTAGCTAAACAAGAAAAAAGAAAAAGAATTAGTGGGCACCTCCATGAGCCTGACACTATGCTAGGCACTGAGGAATTCAACAATGAAGTTATGAGTCTCAAGGAGCTCCTACGCTAATAGTCATTAAAATTTCATCATGTGAAAATCCTACTCCATACTGGTGTCTTTGTTAAAGACAATATTCCAAGGTTCGCTGTTCAGGAGCAGGAATTAACAACAGATGACAAACTAACAAAACCATGATTTCCTAAAATGTGACACTGTCTGCTTTAATTCTGCCATTTCCAGAAGCAAGTATATATTTATCACCCAAAAGGCTGAGAGTAAGCAAGTGGCATTTGTCTGTCACAAATGGCAAAAAATGTAATTAGTAACTTTTCATGTTGTTTAGAAACAAATTCGGCTTAAAATATATGACAGCAATAGAAATTAAAAGTACTCAATACACCACTACTTTTGCATTCTCTCCTAGCACTCCAGTAAATAAACTCTAGTCTTGGTCAAGTTTGAAATTCTGACTTGTAAGAGCTTTGATGACTAGCTAAAAATAAAAATTATCAAACATATTTATAAGGAATGGTAATACTAAAAACTCCATCACAGTTAAGTTACATTAACAAAGGCTAAGGGGCTCAGCAAACTTTGGTAGTGCAGCTGCAGTCTTGAATCCTGACTCCAAAGTCCTTTGTTTGATAAGCATGATGATATTACATTAAAGATGATATTATATTTATTGTGTACCTACTATGTGCCAGGTAGAACTATAGGAAATAGCCATCCCTAACCCTCATTTCACTGATAAAGAACCTACGGCTCTAAGAGGTTGAGTAACTTATACAAAATAACAAGAAAGTGGCAGAGCTGGGGTTTCAGCCCATGTCTGCCCATCTCTGACGTCTGATTTTCCCTTGTTGGGCTAAGGATGAGAATTCTGTGTCTCAAGTGACTCTAACAGGAGAATCAACCTTTAGAGTACACCCTGGAGGTGGTACTAGCTCAGATTATGGAGGATTTGGGAGGAATCTGTTTCCAATACATCCCTTAAAACTGAACCTAACTCCAGATTATGTCGAGATCACAAAAGGAAAATTGGTTCATTCCTGGTGGACCTAAACATTAGGAATTAGTTCTTTGAGCCTCTGAGTATGCTTAGCATAGCCATTTTATTATGAAATCCTTATTTCTAGATTAATCTGAAATAGATCTGATCATCCTCACAAACTAGAGAAGACCCCATCTATGCAGGTCTGTTTTGATTCAGAATGAAGCTATCTCCCAAGGCAAGGTTCAAAATAAGAGATGTTAAGGAGATAGGGCAATAGGTAATTTTCCACTCATATGATTGAAATCCATCCCATGTCAGCCTATGTGACAGGAACTGTGACACTCATGCTGCTCCAGGAAACATGATCTTGGTTCTACAGTATGGCTAGGAAGAACTAAAAAAGTTTGGATACCTGGGGTATTATCAGTGGTCAAATGTACTTGGCCATTTGAAGCATACCTTTTAAACACACATAAATATCTTCCAACATGGAATGAATGCTTTCTATAACTTTTCTCTATCTAATTATAGTAGCATCCTCCAATTCTGAGTTTATAATGAGAAAGAAACTATGTTGGAAACAACTACAAATGATAAAAATAAAATAAAATACAGCCAGCTGGCAGACTGTTCTACAACATCATTGAGGCTCCCTGCATCACTTGAATAAAGCCTGATAGTTTATAAGCATTTCCTTGTTTTGATCATCACAGACAACAACCCTGAAGATGTGGGTATAACAGGAATCATAACCTCCACACAGAGAGAATGAGTGACTTACCCAACACCACAGTGCTATAAGTGACAGTGATTCCAAATCCAATACTCTGTCCACTACATCACACTGCTTCATTAGGAGACATTTTGTGGGATAATAAAATGGGTTGCTTTTATTCCTCTATCTGAGGCCGCACTATAGAAGAAAACAATATAAAGACAAAAGAAAAACTCCTTTTTTGGAACAGTGTATCAGTCAGGGTCTAGTCAGGAAAAAGAAATCAAATACAGTCATGTGTCACTTAACCACCAAGTACAGTCATGTGTCACTTAACAACCAGTACAAGTACAGTCACGTGTCTTCAAGTACAGTCATGTCACTTAACAATCAGTACAAGTACAGTCATGTGTCACTTAACAACCAGAACGTTCTGGGGAATGCATTGTTAGGTGGTTTCATCTTTGTGCAAACATCATAGCATGTACTACACATCTAGTCTACGTGGTATAGCCTATTTATTGCTCCTAGGCTACAAACCTACATAGTATGCTACTGTACCAAATACTGCAGGCAATTGTTACACAGTGGTATTTATGTATTTAAACATATCTAAACATAGAAAAAGTACAGTAAAAACATGGCATAAAAGATAAAAAATGGTGGCTGGGCCCAGTGGCTCATGCCTATAATCCCAGCACTTCGGGAGGCCGAGGCAGGCGGATCACCTGAGGTCAGGAGTTCGAGACCAGCCTGGCCAATATAGTGAAACCCCGTCTCTACTAAAAACACAAAAATTAGCCAGGCATGGTGCAGGCGCTTGTAGTCCCAGCTACTCGGGAGGCTGAGGCAGGAGAATTGCTTGAACCCAGGAAGCGGAGGTTGCAGTGAGCCGAGATCAAGCCACTGCATACCAGCCTGGGCAACAGAGCAAGACTCTGTCTCAAAAAAAAAAAAAAAGTAAAATAAAAATGGTATATCTATATACGGTACTTACCATGAAAGGAGCTTGCAGGACTGGAAGTTGCTCTGAATGAATCAATGAGTGACTGGTGAGTGAATGTGAAGGCCTAGGACATTACTATACACTACTGTACACTCTATAAACACTATACACCTAGGCTATACCAAAATTATATTTAAAAAATAAGGTAACTGTAGTACAACGTTACAATAGTTATGATGTCACTAGGCAACAGAAATGTTTTAGCTCCATTATAATCTTATGTGGGCTGGGCATGGTGGCTCACACCTGTAATCCCAGCACTTTGGGAGGCCAAGGCGGGTGGATCACTTGAGGTCAGGAGTTTGAGGCCAGCCTGACCAACATGGCGAAACCCCATCTCTACTGAAATTACAAAAAAAATTAGTCGGGTGTCGTGGCACATCCCTGTAGTCCCAGTTACTCGGGTGGCTGAGGCAGGAGAATTGCTTGCACCCAGGAAGCAAAGGTTGCAGTGAGCCGAGATTGTGCCACTGCACTCCAGCCTGAGCAACAGAGTGAGAATCGGTCTCAAATAATCACCACCACCACCATCATCATCATCATCATCTTATGGGACGACCATCATTTACCAAAATGTTGTTATGTGGTGCATGACTGTATTTACAACAGAAGGAATTTAATAGAGGGAACCAGCTAGATAAGCCATTAAGTTGCTGCAAACTATACTGGGGACGGTAAAAGGTTTAACAACAGCAGGGAGCCACTACCACCCCTTAGCTGGAGAAACAAAAGGAGAAGATGGTGTTACGGGAACTGAAGACCTAGAGTCACTTGACAAGAACTATGATGGTCCTGTCCAGTGAGAGCTAAGGCCAGAGAGAAACAGTCTCTGCTACAGAAGCCACCCAAGGCAGGAAGGGAAAAAGAGAAATATCTTGGTTTCTCCCTTTCTCCTCTTGCACTATTTCCTGCCAGTTTCTCTAATCAGCTGAACCCAGTCTGAAGCTAGCTGACCCAGGAGCCTGGGTGGAGAAAGAGGGAAGAATGAAAGTTAGAGAAAACTGACCGAGGGCTACAGTTAATCCTCAGCTGCAATAATCAAATATGTGACTATTACAAGCAACTGAGATTTTGGGGTTGTATAACTGCAAAAGCTAACTGATACACACCTCCACAAACATCAAGCAGGTAAATAAATAAGCAGACAGAAGTGAAATAAATGGAGAATCAAAAGTGAAATCACAGCAATAATTACTTTTAATAATTGCTTTGAAGGCATTTCCACTACTAATTTGTGAGCCCAGGATGGAAGGCAAGCACATGTACAGACCCCCAGCCATGCCCCAGTCCTGAAGGAGAAGTCCATTCAGGAACCTGTCTAGCAATGTGGTAGGATCCCCAGCTAGCGGTGGAGATGAGCCCTGGCCAGGACTGTCTTGTAGCTTCACAATTAACTGGGCAGTTCAGGACAGGATAACCCGGTGAACTAGGAGTGTCATGCTGGCAACTCAGGAGCCCCAGGACTTCCAAAAAGGAAGTTTGTCACTGAGTCAGCGATGTTGCCAAGCCCTAAGCCAGAGCAGTACTAATATAGCTCAAAGGTAACCACTGATATGGCCACTCAAGCTTTTTGCTTATAATACTTCCAGCACAGTACTAGCTTCCATCATAATACACACAGCATAGCTTCACTAGTTATTTATAATCCCTCCCTTCTCCCAAAGTAGACTGTATGCACCACAGGATACTGGATACCTTTTTAGCTTATGTAACTCTACAATTACCCATCTTAAAATAAATGGCCCCATCCAACATATCCAATGTTACTTTTCACAATTCCTTAGCAAACAACCTCATAAATGCCCCTTTCATGCTCTGTGGTATTCCCTGCCTCTAAGCATTTTTCAAGATCTCCCCATTGTCTGATACATTCTCCATCCTTTCCATCTAAATCCTGAAAGTGCTTCAAGATTCAGAAACTCTACCTCCTCTGTCCTCCAGTTATCCCAGCCAACTCTGCTCACTCTCTACCCTAAACTCCTACAGAATTTAGAATGCATATCATTATGCAGGCGGCATTTAATTATTTTTGTTGTTTCATATAAGTTTTACCTTCCCAATTACACTTGAACAGAGGATCTAGCACTGTATACAGCTGATTGAGTAAGTGCCTGATAAATGTTTAAAGGGATAAATGAAAGATAAACCCTTTTTAAAAAAGCAGGAGCCTCATCTTTTACTTACAGTACTTCATTTGGAACCTCCCTCCTGTTTGCCAAGCAAGTAATAGGCACTCAATGAACACTTCTTGACATTGATCAATTACTTTGGAATACAATCAGGTTTACATATGTCCAAATTGATCCTACTGGAATGCATCTTAATGGCTGGCAAACGAAGTTACATATTTGGGTAACTTTAAGAGATAAAACAAAAAAGTGAAACACAAAAAAAACACTAAAATATGAAACCACTGAAAGTTTCATAAAATAGCACTTGACTCTTACTCCTCCTTACTCTTATATCTGCAGTGAACACTACTCTGTCTTCTATTTTCATGTTCATGTCCTATTGTCTTTCACTCCATTAAAAAAAAAAAAGTTGGTCTGTACACAGTTGACTTCATGACCCAATAAAGGGTTGTAATCCATATTAAAAACACTGCCTAAAGATCATTCTAGAACAATTTTCTTAAATTATTAAGAAAAGTACAAATGACAAAACAGTACTAAGCATACATAAAGTAGATGTCTTCATTTTAGAACGAAGAAAAGGCAACAATGCAGTCTCTTCTAGAGAAATGAAATAGAATGAAAGGTTCTGCTACCATTGTCTCAATTCTAATCACATGTTAATTTAGACAGGTTTAGGCGTTTGGATGATTTTTTAAAATTCCATACACTGAAATAAATACCAATTCTGTAATTATATTAAAAGGCCTGATATAAGGGCTACCACTGAAGTGGAGGGAAATAATTGGATATTTCATATTGGTTAGAAAGTCTTACTTTCTTCAGAAACCATAGTTTTCTTAACACGTGGACAACAATCACAAAACCAAATGTTGCGGATGTCTCTATGGTGTGTGGGAACTTCTACCATTTTCCCAACAACTAGAATGGCTTCCAGAGTTCATGTAGAAAGAGTAGAAAGCAGAAAACCAAAAAAGAAGAGAGACAATAGACTCATTACCCAAGTGACCCTCTCAAAAACACAGCCAGTGAAGCCAGGAGCAGAAGCCTTCTATCAATATAGGCTCAACAGTAAAAGACCCACTTTTCTTTCATGGAAAAAAAGGGATCTGTCTGATCAAATACAGCCTCCATAGAATTGGTTTTTCTAAAAAATGAGACAAGTCTTCAGTGGCAAACTGTCCCACAGCAGTGGCTTTCTGCCTTTTCTGACCCGCTGGTAAGAAATAATTTTTCTATAACAACACATTCCACATATATACATACTTACATAACTGAAACAAAAGTTTTATGAAATAGCACTTGACTCTTACTGCTCGTTACTCTTACATGTGCAGTGGACTCTGTGTTCTCTTATCTATTCTCATGTTCTTGTCTGTTCTCTTTCAATTCATTTAAAAAAAAAAAAAAAAAAGTTGGTCTGGACACAGTAAATTGACTTCATGACCCAGTAATGGGCTGCAACACTTACTGAAAATATTGGCTTAAAGAACATTCTGGAAGTCAAGGTCACATTCTCTCTCTCAAGCTCTTTCTCTCTCTCTCTCTTTCTTTTTTTTTTTTTTTTTTGACAGAGTCTCACTCTTTCGCCAGGCTGGAGTGCAGTGGCGTGATCTTGGCTCACTACAACCTCTGCCTCCCGGGTTCAAGCGATTCCCCTGCCACAGCCGCCTGAGTAACTGGGACTACAGGCACACGCCACCACCCCCGGCTAAATTTTTGTATTTTAGTAGAGACAGGGTTTCACCATGTTGGCCAGGATGGCCTCGATATCCTGACCTCGTGATCTACCCGCCTCAGCCTCCCCACGCCCAGTGATCTCTCTTTCAAAACAAAACAAAACAAAACAAAAAAAATCCACTGCTGGAAGAAAAGGTCATTTCAGTTTCACTTTTTAGTGAGAGAGAGGAAAATGACAACTTCAGGGTCTTGTATATAGTTGCCCTTAAAATATTTGTTAAACTTAGGAGGCTATTCTAAAGTATTTTTTTTCTTCCTATTTTGTGAGTAAAGTAACATATTAAGGAGCAGGGAGGCTAAGATTTAAAGGAAAAAAGGAGAATTCCAATAATGGAAATACTGCTTGAGCAACATGCCTAATATTTTGAGTATGACATTGCCAGGAATTCCTCTATCACCTGAGATACTTTTCTTGATTTATCAGCCTAAGGTCAAGAAACAAAAGAGAGAAAGGCCCATCACAAAAGGCCAGAACACCTCAGCAGTTTGGTAACTGACCTCATTTCAAATGAATGAAGTGGGACTATGCCCTTTAAATGAGGAAATAATTGCCTGCAAAATCAATGACTCCAGCTTAAAACAATCCAGAATGGCTAAAGCACAAACTTTTAGAACAAAATGCAGCCAAACAAAATGAGCTTCAGATTAGATAACCCCGTATAGTGGAGTCCAGTGATACTCTTTAAGATACTCTCCTGAGATCCCTGCTCAACAGATAATGATGCTGACAGCTATAATGGGATAGGCTATCATTAATAAAAATAGCTATCACTTCTCAAGAGCCCACTTAGGGCCAGGCACTGTGTTAGGTACTGAATATACCTTATCACTATTCTCGTAACAAGTCTGCAAGGGGGCTTTAATCCCCATTTAACATAAGAGGAAACAGAGGTCCAGATAAGTAACTTGCTTATACTTGTAGAAAGTGATAAAACTGGGATAATGAACTCAATTGTTATAATTTAAACCTTCACCTCCCATTGGTACATTTCTTTTGCCAACATAAGGGTAGAAGCATAAAAAAAAAAAAAGAACAGATAACCACATGTACAACATACATGAAGCAATAGGAAGGAAGGGAGGAAGGGGAAAAAAGACAAAAAGGAACTGGTCCTTTTAAATAAGAAAAACACATTACTTCAGAAAATGGCAGCTTCCCTTAGTTTGGAACCTAAGCTTTAGCTCTATAGTTCTAAGTGTCTATTTTAACAGCAGTTATTACTATGTGAGCTCTGTACTCTCAATCAAGGGAAAAGAATCTTGCCACTAGAAGAATAATTTTAAAGTGAGAGTCTGCTTTTGATACAAATATTTGATACAGATACTAAGTGGAATAAACATAGCAATCTACCCTTCTCTCTCCTGAAAAACTGTCTTTATCACATTTTACTTTAAATTTAAAGACAGTTTAAAAAACTGTCTTTATCACATTTTACTTTACTTTAAATTGTTTAGATTTTCCTCAAATTAAAAAGACAAGCTAAAGAAAAGGTAATAAAATATTATTAAAGGCAATGCTTTAATTATACAGCATGGAAACCACTCATTTGCACAATGAGCATTTTATAGCTGAATGAAACTCTTCTCAAGCTTGGGGAAAACACTCAGAGGTATTCAAAATAATTAGTCCTTTGATCCTTCATTTGGTTTCAAACGGCCATAAGTGACTCTCCAAACTTGGTCAAGGATCTGGAGTTATTACACACAGTACCGCCCAACAATCGTCTTGGTTAAGGCTTTCTCACTGACCCAAAAACATGGCACATAGTGAAAAACATTTTCCTTAAATGTCTAAATTGCTGCTGGAATAAATACTGGAAAAGATTAGAAACTTCCAATGGAAAACCCCCATATTCCATTCAATACTTTTAAATGTAAAGGACATTTATTTTTACATCTTTTACACAAAAAGAAAGTAATCATATAGAACAACCCTAACTCCATTATGCTTATTCCTCAAACCATTAGGCCCCCATATGTACCATCTTTTCATCCATCTCTTCAAAGTACATTTGAATTCCTTTTAACTGACTAATCATACATTAATCATATATGATTTACCTAATGAGATATCTGATTATTCTTTCTAAAGATGAAGGAAACTACCATGAGCTCAGAGGATATAAGGAAATGAAATGAAAGAAAATTAGATTCAGTGGAACTAAGAGAAACACAGATGTAATCAACTCATGTGCATCTAGTCAGAGGCCAACTTCTCCCTGGCAAAAGTCCCCCAGTGTGTGAGCAACAGAGACTACTGCACTGATACCACTTTATGACTAAAAAAGGAGGAATACTTTACAAGTCAAAACTTTTTTTTTTTTTTTTTTTGAGACGGAGTCTTACTCTGTCACCAAGGCTGGAAGGCGGTAGCCCAATCTCGGCTCACTGCAACCTCTGCCTCCCAGGTTCAAGTGATTCTCCTGCCTCAGCCTCCCAAGTAGCCGGGACTACAGGCTCACACCACCATGCCTGACTAATTTTGTATTTTTAGTAGAGACGGGGTTTCATCATATTGGTCAGCCTGGTCTCGAACTCCTGCCTTGTGATCTGCCTGCATCGGCCTTCCAAAGTGCTGGGATTACAGGCGTGAGCCACCGCGCCCGACCATAAGTCAGAACTTTTAAATCAGTGGCACTGAACATTTAAAAGCTGGATTGAGGCCAGGCGTGGTGGCTCATGCCTATAATCCCAGCATTTTGGCAGGCCGAGGCAGGTGGACTGCTCGAGCTCACGAATTCAAGACCAGCCTGGACAACATGGTAGAATCCCATCTCCACTAAAATACAAAAAAAATTAGCCAGGTGTGGTGGTGTGCACCTGTAGTCCCAGCTACTCTGGAGGCTGAGGCAGGAGAACTGTGTGAAACCAGGAGGCGGAGGTTGCAGTGAGCCAGGATTGTGCCACTGTACTCCAGTGGGGGAGACAGAGCAAGACTCCGTCTCCAGAAAATAAGTAAATAAATAAATTAATTAATTAAAGTAAAAGTTGGATTGAAACATTTATATGGACGTTAAAAGAGAGGAGAAATCACAGTAGATAATATATATGAAAAATTATAAAGAAGAAAAACACATCATATGGTACTAAGATACTAATTATGGACTCTTGAAGAGGGTAATTTTCTTTTATTTTTCTTTTTTTTTTTTTTGAGACAGTGTCTCATTCTGTTGCCCAGACTGGAGTGCAGTGACGCAAAAAGGCTTACTGCAGCCTCAACCTCCTGGGTTCAAGTGATCCTCCCACCTCAGCCGCCAGAGTAGCTGGGACCACAGGTGCATGTCACCACGCCTGGCTAATTTTAAAAATTTTTTACAGATACGGGGTCTCACCATGTTGCCCAGGCTGGTCTCAAACACCTGGGCTCAAGCAATCATCCTGCCTCAGCCCTTCAAAGTGCTGGAATTACAGGCATGAGCAGCTGTGCCTGGTCTATAGGGTAAAAATTTTAAGGGCAAATATAATACAGTTCCTCTTTCCTCTGTATGTTCTGCCAATTCCCACTTCAACTTTCAGTAAAAAGTAAAGGGTTGTGAAAATAAGACTGAGTTGACAATTTTAAAACTGGCTAAAATAAAAATGAAAATTATGAGGACCTCAGGCATTTTTCAAAATAAACTAGAAAGAACTTTCCTTCTGATAGTCCATTTACGAGTAGCAAAGTCTGTCATACAGGGATTCTCAATTCCTTCAAAGACTACAAAGAAATACAGTATGACAAAGATACAGTGTTAATTGGTTAAATTTTTACATAAGCATAAAAACTATTTACTCTTTACAAACTTGATATTGACCAGAAGGCAGTTTTTCATCTAATATCTTTGAAAAATCAGCAGTTAAGTAAAAAATATCAAGACGATTTTTGCAACACTTTAATCAGCAGTATAGAAGCATACAAATGAATTTTAAAATAAAATCAATGCATCAGTGAGTAATATCTAATATGAAAGTACTCACATTTCACGATGAGACTATGATCAGATGCAGAAAGGCAAAGGTCTAAATCCCAGTAGAGAAGGGATAGGTATGAGGGACAAAGGGCCCTTGGACTGAATTATCTTCAGCTTTCAGATTCCCAAAGCCCCTGTTGGTAGTTTGTGATAAACATGGTATTTGGTCACAAATAGCAACAGCAGGTATCTCTCATGTCTAGAATGGGAAAGGAGCTCAGAATCCTGTGGAGAATGCAAACTCCTGACTCCATAAGAATGAGGTGGAAGGTCTGAGAACAGATGCCCTATTCAATTTTAAAGACCTTAGTAAACAAGAAAAATAAAATTAAATACTGTATGTGTATTCCATAGGAAATTATTTTTATTTTTTCTTTTTGCGGGGGAGAACACCACTATATGCAGTTTTAGGAGGAAAAGATAAGAAACATGAATTCTCAGAAGCAGATTTTAACCCCCACAGCTCAAGGGTTACATTAAAAAAGAGAAATGAACTGCTGCTGAAATTAGAAGCAAGAGAACCCGCCCTGGTCACATCCACTGGCAGATGCAAAAGCTTTGTGAAGTGTTAGAAACTGGGCTGGGCATGGTGGCTCACGCCTGTAATCCCAGCACTCTGAGAAGCCGTGGTGGATGGCTTCTGGGCCTTTTGGCTAAGATCAAGTAAGAAGCTGTGGTAGGCGGATCACCTGACATTAGGAGTTCGAAAGCAGCCTGGCCAACGTGGTGAAACCCCATCTCTACTAAAAATACAAAAATTAGCCAGGCGTGGTGGTGTGTGCCTGTAATCCCAGCTACCCAGGAGGCTGAGGCAGGAGAACCACTGCAACCCGGGAGGCGGAGGCTGCAGTGAGCCAAGATTGTAGCCCTGCACTCCAGCCTGGGTGACAGAGCGAGACTCCGTCTCAAAAAAAAAAAAAAAAAGAAAGACAGAAACTGAGCATACCCATTTCCAAGGAATTCAACACCATTGGTGAACTCTTTTTCAAACTGAAATCAAACTCTTAGATAACTGCATTAGATCCTTTACCTCCCACACTGTAATACTCTGAAAAGAAGAGCCAATCAGAATTTTTAAACACTGGAAATTTCTACATTTTACATGTTGGTATAGAGAAGGAAACCACTTTTTTTTTTTTTTTTTTTTTCCCCTGAGACGGAGTCTAACCACTTTTTTTTTTTTTTTTTTTCCCCTGAGACGGAGTCTCACTCTGTCACCCAGGCTGGAGTGCAGTGGTGCAATCTCGGCTCACCGCAACCTCCACCGCCTAGGTTCAAGCAACTCTCCTGCCTCAGCCTCCCAAGTAGCTGGGATTACAGACACACGCCAACACACCCAGCTAATTTTTGTATTTTTAGTAGAGACGGGTTTCATCATGTTGGCCAGGCTGGTCTCAAACTCCTGATCTCGTGATCCGCCCGCTGCGGCCTCCCAAAGTGCTGGGATTACAGGCATGAGCCACTGCGCCTGGCCTGGAAACCACTTTTGTTTTGTTCTTGAGAGCAGACATAAGAGATGGGAATAAATGGAAAATGTAGAAAATTATTTGGAAGACAGAATTTACTCACTTTAAGTTTCAACACTCATATAAACAAAAGCAGTTGGAAAGAACTCATGTAGGAATTCCCCATAAGCAGAAGAAAGACTGTTTTGTTTTGGGTTTTTTTTAATTGTCCATATTACAACTTAAATTTACAACTTAAGCTTTTATCATTATTTTAAAAAAGAGAGCAGTATCATCTATAGTCATAAATGCACAGCGTACTGAATTTAAAAGAGGCGCACATTCCAGTTTTAGGCATAAGTACAGTAACTACATATACTTGAACAAGAAATTCCTTATCCAGTACAGATTTTCTGAGCATTTGGCACCATACAGAAAACCATGATTTACTAAGCACCAATCAACTGACCTAAGTTACACTGTAACAGCACCCCTAGCCTACCCTCTGCTTTGCACCATGTCCCCCTCCACACATATCCACCCGGTTTTGGTAGTGAAATAGTACCTAGAAGACATTTGTCCTCATCGGATTTTATTTGAAGGAAGAAGTCAGAAAGGAATCATCTAGTAATAACTTAGTTACAATTTCAGGTACCAGCAGAGAAGCCGAAAAATGAAAATTAATCTGTGTACAAGCTAAAATTGTCCCTAGTTCTGAAAAGAGAATAGTCAGAACCTAGAGAGTTCCTTTTTGATTCCAAACAGGGAGGGAAGGAAGGAAAGAAGGGAGGAAGAGAGGGAGGGCGGGAGGACTTAGACACTAAAACATGCTTTAGGACTCTGCCAAAGTCTTATAAAAAAACTAAGACAAACCTCATAGTTAACTACTGACAGTGGCATGTGCTTTTAATTATATTCTGAAAATGTGCATGCGAGCAAGGCAAAATTATATCATGGTTCTCATTTACATTTATCATTGCCTCACTATGGGAATATATAATCACATACGGACATCTGTGGATGATTATATACGAAGATGGGCCTTTCAAGATCGAGTTTAAGAGTTCTAGTGTCTTGCTATTCATACACCAATCATGAAGCAATTCACTAGAGCTGTTTTAGGGAATACGGAAATATTTGGGGAAGTCCAGAGGCTGTCTCCTCATCACGTACGAAAATTTTGTAATAATTTCCTTCACCTCCCCCTCTTCCCACAGTAAAGCTCAGCAGTGACATTTCCTTTCCCCTGTCTAGTTATATGAATCACTTTGTACTTTACAACATTTTTAGGGATCCTGTGTTTTTACCTTCAATCAAAAGTGATGCCAAATTATCACTAATACATCTTGACTCTTCTGACCCCCAATCAGAATTTCCCCTCCCCTAACTGAAAGTGACATTTTCTAGTACAAAAATTTTCACGCAAAATGAGGTTAGAATAGAATAGAATAAATATGAGTCAGATGAACATGAACTGAAACAGAAAAATGTGCTGGTGCAATCCCTCCCTTAACAACTTTATCTCACAACCCAAGATGTTTAAAAATGATAAACATGGTGACCTATCCAAGAACAACCTGGATATCAAGTTTTCGTTGTTTGTGTTTTGCTGTGAACTAGTTCAGCATGCTTTGCTTGTTATACACCAAGGATGCCTCTACATCAACTCAGAAGGAAAGACTACAATGCACTGTTCAGGAAGATGGGGCTTTTAGGCCAGGCACTGTGGCTCACACCTGTAATCCCAGCACTTTGGGATGCTGAGGCAGGAGGACTGCTTGAGCCCAGGAGTTCAAGACCAGTCCAGGCAACACAGAGAGACTCTCTCTCTTAAAAAATAAAACAAAATGAGCTGGGCATGGTGGGACACACCTGTAGTCCCAGCTACTTGGGAAGCTGAGGTGGGAGAATCACCTTAGCCTGGGAAGTCGAGGCTGCAGTGAGCCGTGACTGCGCCACTGCACTCCAGCCTAAACGACAGAGTGAAATCCTGTCTCTAAAAAAAAAGAAAAAAACACAGGGCTCTTCATGACGATGAATGATCAACTAGGGGCAACTCCCCTTCAGCCATGACAGATATGAGATGTCTATCAATATCTATCATGACCAGTCACTAGTCACAATTGACTAGTGTCAGTCAATATGTGACAATATTAAGAAAAATGTGGTGCTTGGCAAAAAAGTCCACCAAAACTATGACTACATTTAACTGGAAGTTAATTTTGAACTCTATCACACTACCTGTACTTTTAAGAAAATACATTTAAAGAAAGTAAATACTAAACACAGTATCAGGAAGCTTTATAAAGGAAATATCAAACTACGGCTCTCTCTAAAGTCTTCCTTAAACATTCTTTCCTATTCTAATGGCCATCAAAGTTAAGGATATAAAAGGGTTAAACAAGAATCTCAATGAGAGAGATGGTGAACATATACAGTCTGGGGTAGAACACAGTTACAATATCCCAGGACGTGAGACAATAATCTCCCAACCTCCCAACACAGAAAGGGACAAGAATTCACTCAATCTGGCTGTAGTTTCAGGAACATCTGTGAAGCATTTCCCAGTATTCTCAGTAATTTCTACACTTCCGATCTACAAAGGATATTCTACTATTTGTTCTCTTGTCAAAAAAGAAAAGTTAGGCCAAAAGAGATTTTAACACAGAACACTTAAGCTAATAAAAGCAGAGCTGGTCTTTCACTTTTATTTGGGTTTTTGCAGATAAGACACACATCTCAAACCAACCATAGAATCCTCCCCCAAACTCTTTCCCTGCTGTTTATCTTTTGATATGGCAAGAGCTCTGATGGGTCCCTTATGTAGTGGTCTCTTCTGGCAAAAGAGTTTCCTCAGGTTGAGTTGAGCTCCGGCTCTTCAAAGCTAATCAGAACCACACCACACAGTATCTCGAGTATGCTGCTAGAAAATGCCTGTGGTGTGATGTTAAGGAGACAATTAAATTTCTCTTTGTTCTCTTCAGAAGACAATTACATTTCTCATCTTTTATTTGCATACCAGCCACTCAATAAAAACCAGCCTACAGCCTAGTGAAAAAAAGAAGGCCAAGAATGGGCCTTGCCCGCAGCTGCAGCTACCACCCACTACTTGCCCACCCCTTTCTCAATAGAAAAGTCAGGGGGAGGCCATGACACACACCTCCTCCTCCTTTCAGGGTCTTCCATGTCAGAAACCCTGCCACATTCCCCACGTCCAAAACTGTCTCAGTGCTTTGGTGGGAAAAAATTGAAAAATGATCCACAGAAGGTTGGGAAGCTGGAGGTGGACAGCACCGAAGGTTCCCTTGTGCAGACAGCAGGAGGCCTAGCTGTGGCACTACCTATCTCTTACCCAGGTTTGCTTTCACACAATTCAATCTCAGTAACAAAAGATTTTAGGGGAGAGAGTAGAGGTAGACAAAGCAGGAAGAAAAAACAAATTCATTAAGGAAACATTTTGTAATGAAGAATGAAAGTGACAGTGCTGTGCGCAGCACAAAGATGGCTTTCTCAAACACACAGAGAAAGCCTCATTGTCTAAATCAGGCCAATGTTCACAGGGCACTGACAGCTCTAGAGAGGGCCAGAGGCAAAGAAACTGTAGCCTCTTACCTGGGGAAAAAGAAGATTTTTAGGGCCTCTTCTGTCAAAATAAAATAAAAATCAACTTTTCACAAAAGAAAGCCAATGAAACATGCAACTTCTCCACTTCACCATCACAACCACAGCAGGCCTGAATCCCACTCTGAGATGTCTAGAGTTGCAGTCTAAGATTATTTTTTCTTTAAAAGATAAATGGTCATTCTCAGCAAACTAACACAGGAACAGAAAACCAAACACTGCGTCTTCTCACTCATAAGCGGGAGTTGAACGATGAGACACATGGACACAGAGAGGGGAACATCACACATTGTGGCCTATCGGGGAGTGGAGGGCAAGGGGAGGGAGAGAATTAGGAGAAATACCTAATGTAGATGACGGGTTGATGGGTGCAGCAAACCACCATGGCACATGTATACCTGTGTAACAAACCTGCATGTTCTGCACATGTATCCCAGAACTTAAATTTAAAAAAAAAAAAAAAAAAAGATAAACGAGCAATCATTCCTAACATGTTTCAGTAAGCAACTATAATTCTAATTTCAGAATCATCAGAAAAAAAATTCTAAGCTAGTACCTTTAAAGGCTCCCTTCTCCAGCAAATGACAGTTTTATTTCATCAAATTATTTCTTTTTTTTTTTTTTTCACTTTTTGTCTCACAGGCTGGAGTGCAGTGGGGTGATCTTGGCTCACTGCAACCTCCGCCTCCCGGGTTCAAGTGATTCTCCTGCCTCAGCCTCCCCAGTAGCTGGGATTACAGGCGGCTGCCACTACGCCCGGCTAATTTTGTACTTTTAGTAGAGACAGGGTTTCACCATGTTAGCCAGTCTGGTCTCAAACTCCTGACCTAAGGTAACCCACCTGCCTCGGCCTCCCAAAGTGCTGGGATTACAGGCGTGAGCCACTGCACCCGGCCTCATCAAATTATTTCATAATATCATCCTGAAATTTCAGTTGAATGACAATTTTTTCAAGCACCACATATATACCAAGTACAGTATTTGGCAACGCAAAGAACACAAAGACAAAACATGTTTCTGTCCTAAAGAAATTTATCGGCCGGGCGCGGTGGCTCAAGCCTGTAATCCCAGCACTTTGGGAGGCCGAGACGGGCGGATCACGAGGTCAGGAGATCGAGACCATCCTGGCTAACACGGTGAAACCCCATCTCTACTAAAAATTACAAAAAACTAGCCGGGCGAGGTGGCGGGTGCCTGTAGTCCCAGCTACTCGGGAGGCTGAGGCAGGAGAATGGCATGAACCCGGGAGGCGGAGCTTGCAGTGAGCTGAGATCCGGCCACTGCACTCCAGCCTGGGTGACAGAGCAAGACTCCTTCTCAAAAAAAAAAAAAAAAAAAAAAAAAAAAAGAAATTTATCGTGGCTCCCAGCACTTTGGGAGGCTGAGGCCGGTGGATTGTGCGAGCTCAGGAGTTCAAAACCAGCCTGGGCAACATGGCGAAACCCCAGTCTCTACTAAAAATACAAAAAATTAGCCAGGTGTGGTGGCGGGCACCTGTAATCCCAGCTACTTGGGAGGCTGAGGCAGGAGAATCGCTTGAACCCAGGAGGTGGAAGTTGCAGTGAGCCAAGATTCCGCCACTGCACTCCAGCTTGGGCAACAGAGGGAGACTCCCTCTCAAAAAAAAAAAAAAAATTATCGTGGGAGTGGAGGGTTGGGGAAGCAAAGGAAGACGGTTCTACTTACAGGAACAACGTGTTAAGTGCCATAGGAGAGACCAAAGTACTACAGAGTACAAAGTCCCACTGAGGAAAGAGAAAGCATCTTGGTGGCTGGGTTGGGGGTAAAGGGAGACAATTCTGAGATAGCCTCATAAAGAAAGTGACGTATGAGGAACATCAGGAAAGAAAGATGTCAACAGGCCGAAATGAGGTGTGTTCCTGGAACCTGCCATTCTGGGCAGAGCAGTAGAGCAGTTAATCTTCCACTTCTTAATTTTGTGAATTAGTAAAATGCTCGGGGGAGAATAAAAGGTGGTGACAGGGAGAATAAAAGAAGGTGAAAGTCAGGCACTAACTATTCCATAAAGTTTGCTTAGGGAGAAAACTTATCTCCCTTAGAGAAACAAAATAGCAAGAATTCTATTACAATAGTTTTTTTCTTTCACAAATGACAGTGAGATAATGACCATCTATTACTACCAGCATTTTATAAGTAAAGGACCATTCTAATTCCAAAAATGTAAGAAGCACATCATCTCAGAGACTTAAAAATGATATTTCTTCTCATGTAAGGGCCTCTAAAACCCTTACACTGGTCAGGTGAAAATGTGGCCACAGTCCACCCAGCACAGATGTTGAGGGTCCCTGGATGAGAGTTTAGGATTCCTGTAAAAAGCAGAGAGAGATACAGCTGCAGCCACACTGTAGGGAGTTTGGAATGATAGGCCAATGATGATATATTCCAGTGGACAAAGTAAAAAATAAGATTTTTAAGGGAGGGATAAGGGATTAATATGATCATCAGAGCTATGCTCTAAAACTAATTTGCTTGACGTATATAGAATGGAATTGGGGAAGGACACTGCTCAAATGAGACTGGAAGTGCTCAGGTCACTTAGGAGGATACGGCAAAGTCCAGGAGAGAGGTATTGAGGGCCTAAATTAGGGTGGCAGAAGAAAGAACGGAAAGGACTTGGCAACAAATTGTACATAAGATTTGAGGAAAAGGGGCCAGGCGTGGTGGCTTACGCCTGTTATCCCAGCACTTTGGGAGGCTGAGGTCCGCAGATCATGAGGTCAGGAGATCGAGACCATACTGGTCAACATGGTGAAACCCCATCTCTACTAAAATACCAAAAAAAAAAAAAAAAAAAAAAAAAAAAATTAGCTGGGTGTGGTGGTGCGCGCGTCTGCAGTCCCAGCTACTCAAGAGGCTGAGGCAGGGGAATCGCTTGAACCCGGAAGGCAGAGGTTGCAGTGAGCCAAGATCACGCCACTGCACTCCAGCCTGGTGACAGAGCTAGATTCCCTTTCCAAAAAAAAAAAAAAAAATTAAAAAAAATTGAAGAAAAGGAGAGTCAAAGATGACTTCCAAGTTTTGAGCCTAGATACCTGAAAAAAAAAAATGTTAAAAAATATATGACAATTCATTAAAGGGTACTAGATAAAAAGAGGAAATGAACCAGCTGTGGGGTGGGATGCACACAGAGGGGTCTGAGAGAGGCTGGGAAGAGGAGGAAACAGAAAGTTGGGTAGTCACACATGGAAGGGAGCAAGCTTAGCTCCATCACCACGTGGGAGCTTTTGAGCACTTCTACGTGCCCAGCACTGCGCTAGGAGCTACGGATATGATGAGAACCATGATAGATCTGTATGTGCACTCGCAGAGTTTACAATCTGGCAGGAGAGACGGACATTAATGCAATAATCACACAGACGGGTATAATTACAAATTTTATTGAAGTGTCTAATTCCTAAAAGAGAAAAAAAGGAAAACATAGAGAACAGACACTTGGAAGTGACTTCCATTAAAAGGCAAAATGAGAGACTACCCATGGAAAGGGGAGGTGTGGTTAGAAGAGTAGGAAGTATGCTGGAGCAGACAATTCCTGGAAGCCGAGGGAGGAATGAGTTTCAAGGAGCAGATAATAATAAACAGTGTGAAATGCTGCTAAGAGGCCAAGGATGACAAAGACTGAGAAAGGACCGCTGGACAGTTGTTAATAAGCAGGTCATGATGACCTGAGTGCAGTTTTGAAGGGGGCAGAGCAGGACTTTGAGGGGTTAATGAGTGAGGAGATGGGGGACAAGACTTACTCTTTCAAGAAATCAAGGAACAAGGAAGGAGAAAGGGGAGATGGGTGACTTGAGAAAGCAGTGAGTTTACGGGATATTCTATTTAGAATGAGGATGATTTCAACAGGGTTGAAAGCAGAGCAGAAAGGGCAAGCAGAGAACTAGACAGAGAAGACGGAGGATGGAGGAGAGGAGGGGAATGACTGTCAGGGCCAGGTCCCAGGAGAGTGGGAAGGTATTATTACATCAAGCATACCAACCAACAGGTTAGCACTGGCTCCTTGGAGAGAAGGGCGAAAGAAACAAGGAAAGGTGAAAATATCCAGAAACCAGAGATGGAAGAAAGGACACTGGGGAAGCACTTGTTAGGGAATAGGGGATCTTTTCAGGAAAATGAGGGGGAGAGGGGAGTCTTCTGCTATGATTTCAGTGAGACACCAACAGCTGGGACTTAAGGCGATTGCTATGGGCAATCAACTGCACAATCATTAAAAAAACATTTACTGAGGGCCTTCTCTGCACTAGGAACTGTACATATTTATGTGTGGCATAAATGAAGTTAGCAGGCATTTGCTACTATAGATAAATACTCTGGGTAAAAAAAGAAATGGGCTGATTTTATTGCTTTCACATCTAGAAAAAGACCGTAGGCAATAATAGGTGATAATTACACATCCTTTGAAGCGCATGTATGTGCTAATGGAGGAGATATCACTACTGCAGGAGCCCAAGAGTCATTCCTCAGAAGGAAATACATGGTGTTAGTTCACTTATTCCAAAAACAGATACTGTGTGCCTAAGCACCAGATAAAAGAGCTCTGAAGACGCCAGTCATAGTTCCTGTCCTCCGGGAGCTTCCAATTGGGTATGACAGGCCCTGAAAGCTCCTGCTCTTCCACCATGAAGGCACATTTCACTGCTTTTACTGCCCATGAACTAAACTCCCCATCACAAATCTGTATGTTTTATTAGAAAGTAAAACTCTCACCATCTGAACATTTTTTACAATATGCTTTTCTGGGTACATCAAAATTTTAGGGAACAGACTGGACCCGAGAGTTTCATGGCATGGGTTTTCAGTGCCATTAAACTTCAAAATAAACTCTCTTAAAACTGCTTTTAAAATTATAAATCAAATGTGTCACTTCTTATGAACCTGACATGTTTTCAGAGCAAAGAAATAAAATAAAATGTGTCACTTCCCTGAACGTAACTATAGTCAGAATAAAATCTGTCCTCCTTACACCGCCCCCCTTCATGCCCTTGTCCCTAGTGTGTATTTTTTTTTTTTTTTTTTTTTTTTTGAGACAGGGTCTCACTCTGTTGCCCAGGCTGGAGTACAGTGGTGCCGTCATAGCTCACTGTAGCCTCAACCTCCTGGGCTCAAGTAATCTTCTCACTTCAGCCTCCTAAATAGCTGGGACTACAGGCACATGATCACACCTGACTAATTTTTAAATTTAATTAATTAATTTATTTTTATTTATTTATTTAGAGATGGATTCTCACTCTGTCACCCAGGCTGGAGTGCAATGGCACGATCTCGGCTCACTGCAACCTCTACCTCCTAGGTTCAAGCAATTCTCCCGCCTCAGACTCCCAAGTAGCTGGGATTACAGGCGCCCACCATCATGCCCGGCTAATTGTTTTTGTAGAGACAGCGTTTCACCATGTTGACCAGGCTGGTCTCAAACTCCTGATCTCAGCTGATCCACCTGCCTCAGCCTCCCAAAGTGCTGGGATTACAGGCATGAGCCACTGTGCCCAGCCAATGTTTTTATTTTTTGTAGAGATGAGGTCTCCCTATGTTGCCTAGGCTGGTCTCTAACTCCTAAGCTCAAGCGAGCCTCCCACCTCGGCCCTCCAAAGTGCTGGGATTATAGACATGTGCCACTGCACCCAGCCCTCATCCTTGTATGAGAAAAAGTGTTAAAGGGAGGAAATCACACTTGATGTTCACTTATGCACATTTATTTTCCTAAATCTCTTGAGACAGTTTAAAGATGAAAAAGAAACTAACAGCATGTATTGATACTGTAAAAGTATGATTAATGACTTTTTTGAGATGGAAGTATCACCTTGATTATTAGGGAAAGAAAAACCTATTAACTAACTTTGAAGTTGGGTAATTTACTCCATTAAAATCAGCTTCCGTGTTTTAAGATTTAATGTATTGTTCAAATTCATGTATGCAAACAAACTCATTAAAATTCAGGAGATTTCACTCAGAAACTCACTGTACTTAAAATTCAGGGCCCTAACAGAGGGTATTGAACTAGAATATTTAAATGGAAACATTTGTCCCTTCTAGACAGGGTGTTCTACGCTGTTTTTTGTTTATGTTTTCACCCAAAGTAGGAATTCAAGATGCCCTGAGAGTATGCAGCAATTGGAAGAACTTGCTCCTTATATTACACTAACATGCTGCACCCGAGGTCACGGGCTGATTTTCAATGCCTCCTTACACCCGCTGATGTAGGGGATAATTATCATCACTCTGGGGATGAGTTTAAAGACAAATATTTCTAATTCTAGCTCTGTAAAATGCATGTAGTCCTAAACTTTATTAAGAAGTAATCTTCTAGAAAACTTACATTCCTTTAAGTAACCAAAATGAATGCTCCCGCTCATATTTTGTAGGGAACTCATGCTAACAGGTGCTTCTTATGTTACCTGGATTAAAAAAAAAAAAAAAAAAACTCTCACCATATACTGAGCCTGACCGCGTGATAGGCCCTGCGCTTCATTAATGCTTTACCACAGTACTTCATTCAACCTCCTCATGACAATCCTCTGCAGAGAAGAGGAACTAAGGGACCACGCAGGTTAAAAAACCACATCGAGGTCACCCAGCTGGTAAGGAGTGGCACCCACAGTTCACCCTGCACCGTACCACCTCCCTGAAGATTATGAATCAGAAAAAATACTTCTGAGTCACTGTTGGGATAGAAAAAAAAGAATGGCGGTTAAAAATGGATTCTGGAACTAGACTACCATTTACTAGCTATATGACCTTGAAAGGTTATTCAACCATTCTGTGCCTCAATTACCTCATTTGGAAAATGGGGATAACAGAACACAACTAAGACGCTGTTGAAAGAATTAAATGGGTCAATAACATTAAATAATGTTAATGTCTAGAATTTGGTATACAGTAAGCATTCAATAAATGTTAGCTCTTATTAAAATCAAGTGCTATAACAATGAAGCCCCCAAAGACTACCAAGGTTCTTATAGCTGTCTGGACCTACCCTTAGTGAACTAGGGACTGATTTCATTCATATGAATTTACACACACTTTTTGTGTGTGCTTCCCATGTGCCAAACATATCACATACACAGTAACAGCATTCAATTCTCAAAAAATAAAATAAAATAAAAGTCCTACAAGGGAGTTACTATCCTTCTCATAATAAAGAAAATGGCTGAATAATTTGCCAAAGGCTCTCAAACAGGAAGTCGTAGAATCAGAATTTGAACTTTGGAGTTTCTATCTCAAAAGCCCAAGTTCTGTTAGCTACACCATTATTTTGAGTCCTTATATCTACTTTTTCCATTTTGTCAGTGAGTCCATTGGCTATAACTTAGGATCACAGTTTGGACAGAGACTTTGTATCTAGTGTATCTAGCACAACATTTCCTTTTCACACATGAAAAAATAAAAGCCCAGGAAGTTTACTGTCGACTTGTCTGAAGTCATATAATGAATGTCTTCCATAGTCCCACACTGCCACTTTTTCCTCTCCGATGTTGGTGGCCTGCCTCCAAGAGGCCCTCAGCCCTGCTCCTAATCCTTTGGGGCCATAGAGAAACCAATGACCACTGCATAAATCAAGACTATAAAGACTAAGAGAGGGCTCAGAGACTTAACTATGAGGCAAGCTCATGCATTTTAGCAAGTGGACTCTTATATCAAAAGTTGAGTTGCTCGGGCTTCCCTACTTTCTGGATCACACTGGCATTACGGAGACTCAAACAAATCAGGTGTTCATCTAGTCTACAGTGCTACTGTGTCTGTGAGGAAAACTTTGCCAAATAAGGTTTTTACAAACAAAAGCTAGAGTAGATAAAATTTCACCCTCAAATAAAAGGACAGGCTGACATGAAGTTTAAACTTAACTTGCCAAAGGAAGGAAGCTCACAATTAAGGTAGCTGTTCCTAGCACTTAGTAGTCTAAGGCCAACAGTATAGAGCATAACAAACCAACAGTCCCCATGTGGACAGACAACACTGAGATTTCTGATATAATTAGCTTCTTTTTCACAAAAGAGTCAGATTCATAATTAAACTCTGTCCCCTCCTGTTCCCATTCTGCTGTACACATATTTGATTGCTTCCTAAGGGCCTGAGTTAGAAACCAGGAGACGGCCGGGCGCGGTGGCTCAAGCCTGTAATCCCAGCACTTTGGGAGGCCGAGGCGGGTGGATCACGAGGTCAGGAGATCAAGACTATCCTGGCTAACATGGTGAAACCCCGTCTCTACTAAAAATACAAAAAACTAGCCGGGCGTGGTGGCGGGCGTCTGTAGTCCCAGCTACTTGGGAGGCTGAGGCGGGAGAATGGCGTGAACCCGGGAGGCGGAGCTTGCAGTGAGCCGAGATCACGCCACTGCACTCCAGCCTGGGAGACACAGCGAGACTCCGTCTCAAAAAAAAAAAAAAAAAAAAAGAAACCAGGAGACAGCCCCAAATCATAAGTCCACTGACCTCCAGGGGCCAAGAGGGAACTTGATGCATGTTTGCATTAGCTATTACTCAGGTTTGTCCAAAGAGAGGTTGATTTCATCTTCCCACTCAACATACTGTTCAAGGGTTTGTTGGTCAGTTTTAATAGTTCTTACAGACCACTGAAAGGGACTGGTCCTATGGCTAAGTGCCCAACACACTGAGTCCCGTGGAAAACTCCAGCACCCGTTTTGAGAGGAACAGGTTGTTGCGGCTAGAGTACAGCCCAGAACTGAAGTGCAAGGCTCATGTGTTGGCCCCTCTAGCTTCTTACTTGATTAATCAAGTCAATTACCCTCTCAGAACTTTAGATTCCTTGTCTACAACAAGGAGATATCCATCTCCTTCTACCTTATACGATTATTGAGTAGTTTACATGAAGTAATAACATAAGTGAAAGTACTTATGAAAGTGAAAGTAAACCGCAAAGGTCCAAGTGAAGCGAATGGGCAAATGATGTTGTCTCTTAATGTCCTAATTGGCCTCCCCATATATGATCCTACAGTGGCTCCCTACTGCTCCAGGATAAAGTCCAGACTCTTGAATAAGGTTAGAAGCCCTTCTGCCCTCTAATGACTCAACTTCACCTCTTGTCAAATCCCCTACTTCCCTGAGGCTTCAATCAAACAAGATGTCTTCAAGTTCCTCCTTCAAGGGCTATGCTATCTCTCTGGTGGGCAGGAGTGGCTCTGCCCGGAGAGCCTCCCTCCCTTCCTTTCTCTCTTCCATTCTACACAACTAACTCCTCCTTCAGGGTCCAATCTGAGCTGAGACGTAATTCCCTCCTAGAATCTTTCCCCGACCTCTCCTCTGCACGCTTTCATAACACGTAGATTTACTCCTTTGTAGCCTTTTTCATCATTGTGCTAAAATTGCCTGGATACTCATTAACTCTTGCCCCTTTCAAAATTTTGCAGACCAAAAAGTGTTGAATGAGTGAATTTAGTGAAAATGATAATGACCTAATGTTTGGCATGAGTAGCTGACTGACAAACCAATAGAGTACCCCCACCCCCAACTTCATAAGCAAGGAGGAAAGAGGTTCTTGGAGATCTAGTTAAAATCTCACCCACCCCAGCCACTCCCTTTTAACCCTAAAGCAAAAGGCTAATCAAGGGCCGAATATGTACTTGCATCCCAGATCTCCTAGTCCAATTCCTTCCTTTTCTCCCACAAAATGTTGACTATGCCCAGACTGTATGCCAGACCATCAGTGTCTTTTCACAGCAAGAGAAATGAAGGCAAATGGGGTGTAAGAGAAAATAGATTTGAAATTAAAAAACAAATGCTCAATGTCAGGCTTTGTGTGACCTTGGGCAACTCCAATGCCTCTAGGCCTCAGGCCCACCATCTGTCAAATGGAAATTTAGCACCAGCAAAGGGCTTCCTATTATTTTAGACTATTTTTCACCTACCTCAGCACGAGGTTTTTTTTTTTTTTTTGTCTTGTCTTGCTTTTTCTTTTTGTGGTGACGCATGTCTCACTATGTTGCCCAGGCTGGTCTTGAACTCCTGGGTTCAAGGGATCCTCCTTCCTTGGCCTCCCAAAGTGCTGGGATTGCATGCGTGAGCTACTGTACCTAGCCTCATCATGTTTTATAGGAAGAAAATGAGACTATTTGAAAATGCTTTATACATTTCTTCTCAAATAAATAGTTTTACAATTTTCAAGAAGTTATTTTTCTGGGGATGTTTAGCTTTATTACTCAAACCAAAGCATTTTAAAGAATAGGATTCAAAAACATTAAGCAATCTCTTTAGTACAACAAAGATTTTAGCCAATTTACAAGATCAATACAGGCTTATTTGAATTAACTAATACTACTTCTTCTTCTGTCTTCATGTCATCAAAACACTAGCGTCTACCAGTGCAAAGAATCCTCATCCACAATCATTAACTGAAGAAAGAAAAGGACAAACCCTTTTATAGACACTGTTTGATTTCACAGACTCACAGAAAGCTGCAGCCAGAAGAGACCTGAAGACCATCGAGGCCTGCACTCACCCTTCATGATCAGAAAACAGTTTAGTCTGATGTTTTCAGGAGGGGCTTGTGCCATGAATAATTCAAAACACAAACCAATTTTTTGTCACAGGCCTACGTACTTTTTAAAATAAGAATTAAGAGATAACTTGAACAAAAAATGGTAAATCATATAATAAGATCACAACATAAATTTAAAATGTAATAGTGCTTATCAAAGTTGAAGGCTGGCCGGGGACAGTGGCTCACACCTGTAATCCTAGCACTTTGGGAGGTCGAGGCGGGCAGATCGCTTGAGCTCAGGAGTTCAAGACCAATCTGGGCAACATGGTGAAGCCGAGTTTCTACAAAAAATACAAAAATTGGTTGGGTGTAGTGGTGCACAAGAGGCCACTAATTCCAGCCTGATGACAAAGTCTCAAAACAAACAAACAAACAAACAAAAAACCCAAAGTTGAAGGCTGAAGGGCCAAAATGAAGACACAACTCTGATGATATTATATATACTTATATATGCATGTTTTTCAACTTAATTATAATGGAATTTTGTGTATGTTAAAGAAATTATTTCACTTTTTCCACAAATTTGTCATCCTTCTATAAGGTTGGAAATTTTCAAAATGATGTAGACAAAATAGCGAAAGGAACAACTCAAATTATTTTGTTTGTGGACAATACCCTGGTCTGTGTTCATTACTGGCTATGACTGAGACAGGCACCAATTTTTAAAAATTATCTAGTTCTAAATGTAAGAGAAAAATAGAAGTCAAAGGTCACTATTAATTCTCAAACTATTTTACAGAGATGTTTCTAACTCTTCACCCAGTAGTTTACTCCAGCTGCTAACAAAAGCAAAAAGAGACTGAACCAAGTAGCCAAAGAAACAGACAGGGGAAGGGAAATGTTTTCATTTTTCTCTTCCCAACCTAATCCCCTCTCCCTCAGTCTTGGTACGGGTGAGGTGCTAATGGACAGCGAAGCAAGAAAGTGGTTGGAGTCATTCCAAAAGGGGAAAAGTTGACTTTCAAAAAAGAATTGTTTTCCATGCTGTATCAAGATTTTACTCAGAGCTATTTAGAAGAGAAAAAGTAAATGATTCCTTGTTGAAAACCATAAACAGCGATCACATCCAAATTCATAAGTAATAGACAAATTACAGAAGGGTTAGTTACTGACATCTCACAACACAAACTCTTTTTTTTTGTAATGGATTTTGTGTATTCGTATGTATGTGTGTATAAGGAGATTAGAGTATGCTGCAATATCCATTCCAGATAAACAAATATTGCATAAGAAATGCATTTATAATTCTACTTCTAATATATCATCCAATACTTCACATGAAAACTTGACCATACATCTTCAGAGACTGTCCTTCCACTTTATACATCAGAATAACATCTATGATTTATTAAAATAATTACCGCCAAGTTCTTCGCCAAAATATGCAAAATTATAATGTGATATGGGAAGCCACGCCAGTCCTAGCTCTGCCAGCAGAAGGCCGTGCAATACTACATGTTGCTTAACAGCTCTGTGGATGGTTTTTATCATGATGAAGTGGGATTCCATCCCCAACTGAGCTGTTGCAAAGTGCTTTGAAATCCTGCAATACTGTCACGAGACCACAAGTAGCACCATTATCCAGGCTTTCTCAGAGGTAGCAAGCCTAAATATGATGAACATGATAACAAGCAGAGTGTTAGCACTTTCCCTGAGAGCCAAGAATTAAAATTCTGGGCTGAGGAAGATGGGAGCTCCCTGGAAAATGTCCAAAGTTGCAGTAACAGGTAAATACCAAAGTGCCTAGTTAAACTAACGCTAAATGCTACAAGTAGGACAGCAAGAAAATACTTTCATCACAGCTAATTGAGCTGCTGTGGAGAACCTGGTTTCCAAACTATTTCCACCACTTTATGTGGCCTCCCAAAGGAAGTCCCAAGCAACTAAGTAACTTTTTTTGAAAAGTAGATTTATTTCTTCCTCTAAGGACAATCATGTACCTACCTGCTTTCAGGTTCTTATTAATTCAACTCGAAATAAGAAAAATCCCAAAACACAAAACTGAACATAGGAAAAGGGCACCTCTCCAGACATACTATATCTAATACTTATTTACTAATATTACTAATACTGAAATTTAGCCATAACATATTGGACAGCAAATAGCTACCTAATCATTTTAGAACACAGCAAATGTGTAGGAAGTTGCCACCCTCCCTCTCTTTCCCTACTGTCCATGGCAGACATTAGAAATCCATCACAGCCCTCAGCCTTGCTGAGCTCAGATGGGACCTCAGAACTCAACAAAAAACAGCATTCCTGGCAGCCACTATCAATCCATCAGGATTGATATTTTTCATCCTAGCTTTGCATATTCCTCAACATACTACGCCAAAATATTGAAATGGGTCTTTAAAGAAAGCCACTGCAGCCAGGTGTGGTGGCTCACACCTGTAATGCTAACACTTTGGGAGGCCAAGGCAGACAGATCACTTGAGCTCAGGAGTTTGAGACCAGCCTGGACAACGCAGCGAAACCTCGTCTCTATAAAAAATACAAAAATTGGCCAGGCGTGGTGGCTCAAGCCTGTAATCCCAGCACTCTGGGAGGCCGAGACGGGCGGATCACGAGGGCAGGAGATGGAGACCATCCTGGCTAACACGGTGAAACCCCGTCTCTACTAAAAAATACAAAAAACTAGCCGGGCGAGGTGGCGGGCGCCTGTAGTCCCAGCTACTCGGGAGGCTGAGGCAGGAGAATGGCATGAACCCGGGAGGCGGAGCTTGCAGTGAGCTGAGATCTGGACACTGCACTCCAGCCTGGGTGACAGAGCGAGACTCCGTCTCAAAAAAAAAAAAAAAAAAAAAATACAAAAATTAACCAGGCATGATAGTGTGCACCTGTGGTCCCAGCTACTCCGGAGGCTGAGGCAGGAGAACTGCTTGAGACCAGGAGGCGGAGGCTGCAGATTGTCCCACCACATTCCAGCCTGGGCAAAAGAACAAGACTCTGTCTCAAAAAAAAAAAAAAAAAAAAAAGCAAAGAAAAAGAAAAGAAAGCCACTTCATGACAGTTTCAAGACTAATGATCATTTTTTCCCGTAAGATGAGAATAAAACATAACCATAAACATCAACACTACAGACATATGCTATTCCAGTGAGATACACAAGGGGTCTATATAAAAATATTTATATAAATTTTTTTTTAATAGAATTTGGCCTTATTCAAGCCAAACGCCTAGTCCAGGTCTAATCCACTCACTACCCTGTCACTCAAATGAGTGCTCGGCAGAACACAGACACAAACACAGCTCCATCTGCTAATTAAAAATGGGCATGAAACTGTTAACAGGCATCTGTTGCATTGTTTGAAGCTAATGGGCAGAGACAAAGCTGAAATGGCTCTTATAATGCAAACCCAGTGATTTCACTCATTTTCTATTTGGTATTTATGTTAGTGGGGGGTTGGAAGCTGGTGTTAAAACAGCTTATTATGGAGACTGAAAGATAAGTGAAATATCTTTGATAATCTAAAACAACCCTTTAAAACTGATTATGGAAAGATATATAGCATTTTATACTGGGGGAAGTAACATTCCTGTGTTAAGAGTCCAAATTAAACACTTTTCATCTTAACTCAAATATCATCTAATAATCTACAACATTGTGAAAGAGAAGAGTAACAAATTCAAGCTATGCTTTACAGCTCATATAGGGCTTTCACAATTCATCCCTTCATCCATTCATTCATCCAGTGTGTAGACA
This sequence comes from Theropithecus gelada, assembly GCF_003255815.1. Classification (NCBI taxonomy): domain Eukaryota; kingdom Metazoa; phylum Chordata; class Mammalia; order Primates; family Cercopithecidae; genus Theropithecus; species Theropithecus gelada. Next base: position 38,517,722 of record NC_037674.1, on the reverse strand, counting down.
TTTAATACAGGCCTTGGAGATTTAAAAGGTGAACATGACTTGATTTTTGCCTTAAGGAGCTCACAGCAACTCTGAAAGGTAGACATAGTATTCTTACACTATGTTATAAGAAACCAAGGCCCTAGAAGGATAACTGACTCCCCAAAGCCCACAAAGCTAGAAGAGCAGATGCCCCGTGGCTCTTAATTCAACACGCTATCTCCATAATGCCAAACATGCCAGTCCACTTCATCTTCCCGTAAAATGAAAATAACTTAAGGCTTTTTCATGTCAATACCAGCTCTGATAAAGGATCTATTTTAAAGTACTGGAACCAGCACACATCCTTGATGGCCATGCCTGCTTTGCAAGCTGGTAGCTCACAGGCGTCATCTAGCCCACAGACGTGTCTGTTTGGCCCTTACTGTAATGACTCTCACATTGTTTTTTGTTTGTTTCTATTAATTGCCCATAAAGTTCAATTTTTATGAGAAATTTTCAGCAAATCTTGAAATACGTGATGATTTTCCAGCATGGCAATGGTAAAGCTGCAAATAAAAATCAGCCACTACCTCAGAGAGGGGAATATATACAATCCAGGGTCCACATCACACCCTGCTGCTTCCCATTCTGGTCCACTCACCTTATTCATAGTTCCCACCAGACCCAATTGAGTTTGCAACCCCTAACCTAGGCAGTAAGAATCTACAATCTTACCTTGAATTTCCCTTTTTATGTTTCTATGGCTACTTGCATTTCCGAAGCTTAGCGATATCATACCCCACATTACTCGCCACCTAAAATCTACTTCCCCATCCTCACCCCAACCCTCTTCTCATGCTATGAAAACTCTATTCCTGCAAAATATTCTCAAGTAACAGTTCTAACACACACAGGAGAGCTGATGTCCAGAGCTAGGCGCAGACAGGAGGACCTAGACTAGAGCCGACCTGAGGCCGACAGCTCCCTACCCATCCACTTCAGGATCTATGGTTCTTTTCAGATTCAGTTATGGAATTCAATTCAAAAATATACTGCTAAATTTTTCTTTGTCCTCACAGACTATTTACCTCTAAAACAATACCTAAACCTATTTCCCTCCAGCTTTTCTCAGTGGATCCAAACAATCTCGCTGCTGTTGCCAAGAGAACCTCCTCCCTGACTTGCTGCCTGCAGAACAGCTGGTGAAGCTCTTCATTAAAGTACACATTCTTCAGACCGATCCATATTTGTACCCAAGACTTAGTTTCCCCATGTCCATCCTTTATATGTAGGAAGGCTTTTTTCATTCACTAGAACATGGATTGAAGAGATGAGTTTAACCCTTTATGATCAAGTATTAAATTCAACTTTTTCTGAACCAGAGTCATTATCAAAGCTATCGCTTAGATGGGAAATCTACTGGCAGCTTTGAAAGAACACAATGACATTAAAATAAGGCTTTATGTACAAAATGTTCAATTTGAACTTGCATGTTCCTTGCATATTTTTGTTTGAGAAGCTGAAACCAAGGAAAACAACTATGAAAATGAAAATCAACTTGCTCTACATATCTGGACTATGCTCAGCCAAATGTTGATATCATCTTGGATAAAAATGTAAATATGACAAAGTTTGTTTTTCAGTCAATAAGTCTTGATAAAAGCTTTGAAATGCTACCAACCAAAAACAGTTTTTAATTTTAAGCAAGGATCAGCAAACTTTCTACAAAGAACCAGTTAGTAAATATTTTTAAGCTTTGTGGGATACATATGGTCTCTTGTGCATATTGCTTTATTTTTTAACAACCTTTAAACAAATATAAAAACCATTCTTAGCCTGTGATCTGCACAAAAACAGACTGCAGGTCACACTTGGCCCATGGGCTATAGTGTGCCAACCCCAGATTTTAAGGAAAGTGAACCCAAGAAAAATATCCAATGTTACAGAATAAAATGTCTAAAAGTACTCTGATGAGACTAAGCTGCAACAATTACCAACATACCCCCATTCATATGATTTTATTAGTTACTTTATGTATGGAAGAAATCCTAATGATGGGATACACTTTCTTCTCCTAATCTGAAATTATAGACACAGAAAGAAAGGGCAAAGGACTACTATGCACTGAGTTATTCCAGTATAAAGTCCAACAGAACTCAGAGTCATTGTAGTAACATTTGCTATTCACCTGAACAGACCTGGCTAATCGAAATGGAAATGTCTCAACTTCCCTCACATACAGGCGTATGTGCAAACTCTACTTCTTCCCTGGAAAAGGTGATGACTTGAATTAATGCGGATAATCATACTGATTAGGAATAGTAGCAGCTCAGTTGTGAAAAGTGACACAGACTTGAATTTGGGGTTTCGCTACAGGATCTGCTATAATCAGCTGTGTAATTTTCAGGGTGTCAAACCTTCATTTTTTTTATTTATAAAATTGGGACAGGAATAAAGTAGATAATATCTAAGACTCTTCCTGCTATTAAGCTATGACTATACTAAATAGTGAAACCACTCAGGAAATACCTAACAGGAAGAAGAGGGCAGGGCAGGAGAGAGATGGCAAAGGGAAGAAGCTCTGATTGTCCTGTCAAGAGGACAGGGCTGGGTTATCTCTTTTTGTTCAGCCAGCACCTTTTTCTGTGTAGAGCCATTTCAAGATGTCGGTATGCCCTCATATCAATATTAAAATGCATCCATTTCCCATAGGAAATATAATCTATAGCTGACTGTATTATCATTCCTAGTTGTCTTTATGTTACATTTTACAGGCATTTAATTAAATGTGTTTTTGTTTGTTTGTTTGTTTTTTGTTTTTTTGAGACAGAGTCTTGCTCTGTCACCCAGGCTGGAGTGCAGTGGCGCGATCTCGGCTCACTGCAAGCTCCGCCTCCCGGGTTCACACCATTCTCCTGCCTCAGCCTCCCAAGTAGCTGGAACTATAGGTGCCTGCCACTATGTCTGGCTAATTCTTTGTATTTTTTAGCAGAGACGGGGTTTCACTGTGTTAGCCAGGATGGTATCAATCTCCTGACCTTGGGATCCGCCTGCCTTGGCTTCCCAAAGTGCTAGGATTACAGGCGTGAGCCACTCTAGCCAATTAAATGTTAATTATGATTACATAGGGTTTTTTAGAGCCAATAAAAAAAAATTCAATTTTCAAACATTTGAACTGAAAGGCGGGTTGGTCCTAGGCACTGGACCAATAATTTCAAATGGATAAAACATCCCTTCTTCATAGTTAACTAAATTATTGACAGATATCCTAGAAGATCTTCAATAAGTAAGATAAAATAAAATCTACCTTCCACCACCCCTCAAAGAGCAAAAAGAAAATTGAGGGGACCTGCGATATCGGAGAAGATAGCAAAATCTTATTTATTTACTTATCTATTTATTTTTTAGAGACAGATCTCGCTCTGTCTCCCAGGCTGGAGTGCAGTGGTGCAATCATAGCTTACTATAATAACCTTGAACTCCTGGGCTCAAGTTACCCTCCTGCCTCAGCCTCCTGAGTAGCTAGTATTAAAGATGTGCACCACTCCACCTGGCTAATTTTTTAATTTACTTTTTGTAGAGATGGGGTCTTGCTGTGTTGCCCAGACTGGTGTCAAACTCCTGGCCTCGAGTGATCTGCTTCAGCCTCCCAAGTAGCTACGACTACAAGCACACACCACCACGTTTGGTGAATTTTTGTATTTTTGTAGAGACAGAGTCTCGCTATGTTTCCCAGGTTGGTCTTGAACCTGGGGCTTCAAGTGATCCTCCCACCTCAGTCTCCCAAAGTGCTGGGTTACAAGTGTGACCCCAGCAATAGCAAGACCTTAGAGAAGTGAGAAGAAGAAAGTATCTGTGAGACAACTGTATCTGGAATCAAAATGACTAATTGCCTCCTTCCCTTCTTGATGACAGAACCCCTATCAAAACAGTGTCCAAAGATGGCAGATTCCCGTTTTTAAAACTACTAAAACTTTGACAAAGCAAAACTAAGACTTAAAATGTATCTTCATGGGAAGAAACAGACACCTATACATATCTACCAAAACACATACACACAAACCCCAGGCGTTAAGAAATGCATCTTTCCCGTATGACACAGAGCTTATCAAGTGTTGTCAGCAATGCTGTGGCAGACCTCATCAAAACCCAGTCAGAAAAGCACAGGAACTTACACACTTAGGTACTTCATGACTAGGGAGGAGACGGGCTGTCACCTCAATAACTTCAGATCACCTGGGAATGAGGTGAGGGGCATGCAGGGAGTGGCTGCTAGAGATGTCAACACCCAAAATCTATACTTGTAATCAGTGAAGAGTCTGTGGAACCAGAATGATGCTAACATTCACCTTATTTTCCCAGCTTAATTTTGACTGCAGAGCATTAGGTTTCAGGTACATAAATTCTGCTGTTTGAAGGCAGTGTGCTACCACTTCCTGTTGGAGCTCTGGGGCTAAATAAGAGGTACGGGATTTCCCCTCCTCCACGTCAACTGAAGACACAGCTCACAGCCTCTTTTTACCACATCCACCTCACAGAAAATATAAAGACCAAGATCTCACATGAGATTCACCTCCTTTTCATGTTCACTTCCTATTCTAATCTGTTTCAGAGCACTGGTTTTCATGCCTTCATAGCTGTCACCCTCCAAAGAACCTCATTTCCATCATTTTTTGAAATCCACTGATAGACTTGAACCCTTCAAAATGAAAAGTAATTTTTAAAAGGTACTATTTTAAAAGGAAGCAGACACCCTTAAAGGAAACATGGGACAAAAATTAAGGGAAAAACAGAAAATGAATAAAGCTATCACAAACAAGCAAGTTATCCAAGAAGCTTAACAAAAACAGCATCAGTGAGATTCACTTACTTTCAAGGCAGGAGATACTTCTGGGAGGCTCAAATACAGAATGGACAAAAGGACACCCACTCAACTTGTTAGAAATTATCCTTTACCATCTGTACCACAGTATGCATTCAACAATGAAAAGTCATTATTTGAGGCTTTGAAATTAATACCAGTGTCAAAAATTAACGCCCTTTAGTTGCTGTACCAGCAGCTACCACCAAATCTTAGGAATATACTTTAGAGATGACATTTAAAATCTGCTTTTTCAGAAAAGAAAAAGTCCCACTCAAGACTGACTGCCAAGAACTTGCAATTCAAACTTCCTTAAGCCCAGACATCATAACACCCAGGAGATTTTAGACCGTTCAAGCTATATGAAAGAAGCCAGAATGAGCAAACAAACCATAGCCTTTTCTAATACTTAAAGAGTGTTCTACACCAAATACTCTTTTTTAAAAAAAAGATAAATTATTTTTAAAAATACACAAATATTTAAACACACGTATTACCAAAGCACTAGCTCTTTATTATTTCCCAACCCAGAAATTCATGGGGAAATATGCTGTAAGAACCATATGAAAGATGCCTAAATAAGCCACTATTAGAGGCCAGAAACATCACCAAGACAACCAAAAGCTGAGATATTCTTAAGGTACTTAATTAACCTGCAGCTATTTAACAGGAGAAATGATGTTAAGGTGGTCACTTCTAAGACAGCTTAAAACCAGCTTTGACTTGGTCTTCAGTTTATGGTAAGTTAAGAGATTTTGTTACCTGAACACAGGGTCTTCCAGCACAAAAGTAGAAAGGACAGCTCCCAGCCAAGATCAGAAAGACTCTTGAATCAATTGGAAGTAACTTAGAGGTGTATCACATGTTGTGATTCATTTAACAATAATTAGAACCAAAGCAAAATATCCAGGGAGGCAGGTAGAACATAAGATCAATTCCTTGGCTGAGAAGTTGTTAAACATTCAAACCCAAGGATTTAAAATACTGAGAAGTCTTGCTTCTCAGGAGATCATAGTAAAGAGGTGAACCATATTTTCCTGACCACATCATTTCCAAAAGTCACCAATTCCCTTAACATCCATTAACACTCACAGAACAAATTAACGCTCTACAGACATTATTCCATCATTAGTCACATTTTGCTTTCTCCTGCACTTGATCCAAAGGAAGTAAAGAGAACATGGTAATCAGTTACTGGAGCAAGTCCTGCGCCCCACTACTTTCCATTTTCTCTCTTTTCCATCTCCTCTGTCTTCTCTGCTCAACCTCCCTTTACTATGATGTTGCTTCCTCTTTTCCTTTCTGTCTCACACCCAGATCTCCTTTACTTTCTCCACCAAGTATCCTCATTCCGCCCTCTGATCCCTTGAACTCTTCTTCCACCTACAATTTTCTTCTGCCCCCTCCTACGACATCTCGGTCCAGACCTCCTGTGGCCAGCCGTCCCCTTCTTCCTCACCTCCTGACCGCTCATTCCCCTGAATTCCCTTCCAGTTGCCTGGTTCTCACCTCTCTGTCCCTTGTGTCCTCTGTCCCTTTACTTCACATCCCTCTCATTGCCCCATCCCTCATTTCCCCCTTCACATTTCCTTCCTCTCCTGTCTTTTAATCCATTTGCACGTCCACTATACCCTTCTCTCTCTACACGAGATTTCCTGCGTCTTCCCCCAACACATTTTGTCCCTCAAAGACCCCTCCCTGTCAGTCTGCAAACCCTCTCGTTCCCCCAATACCCCTAGTCCTTGTTCCTCTGTTCCCCTTCCCCTTCCTTTGCCCCCAAGTTACCCCTTCGCCCTAGCCTCACGTTCCCGCTCGCCCCTCTCCCTCAAACGCCCTCGCCCCTCTCAGTGCCCCCGCCACCTTGCAGTTCCCGGGAACTCGTCTCCCGGGCTCCCAAGCGCCCCCCGCCCTCTCCCCGTCCCCTCGTACCCGCCCCCCAATTCTCTCCCCGGTCCCGGGCCGCGGCCCCTCCCTCACCGATGGTGGAGATGAAGGTGGTGTTGAAGGCGTCCTCTGAGAAGCGGAACAGGAGGCAGGTCTTGCCCACCCCCGAGTCGCCGATCAGCAGCAGCTTGAAGAGATAATCGTACGTCTTCGCCATCTTCTCGCTCCGGCCCTCTGACCGGGGAGCCAGAGGAGGCAGTGGAGAGAAGCGAGGAGGGGGCCGCGGGCGAGGGGGCGTGCCCGCCAATCCGCCGCTGCTCGCTCCGCCCCGCGCCCCGCCCCTCCTCTCAGAGAAGGCCTGCGCGCCCCTCCCCGTGAGGCCAATCCGCGAGGGCTTCGTCATCACCGCCCGCGCCCCGGGGCTTCATGGGACTTGTAGTTCCTCCCGGGAGCCTCGGGCGTGCCCCGCGCGGACTGTCCAGGCGGCTCCAGTGGATAAAAGACCTGCTATGGGCGGGGTGACAGGGTGGAGGCGTTTCCACCCGAGCTGGGAAGGGACGCCCCGTTTCGAACTCTGCTGGTAGAGCCGCCGGAACTTAACTTTGTAATTTCTTTGTGTGCGGGCGCCTTCCAAATCCAGGACCTCAGAATCAGAGCCCCGTAGTTCCCGCATCTCTTCCGTCGAGACCTGGAGCAAAGATGCTTTCTTTCCTTGGCGCTGCTGTGGCGCAGCCTACGGGTTATCTGCAGAGTGCATTATCCAGCTTCTCCCCCAGGCCATGCCCAGAACCACTATAACGCCCCTCCGGCAGCCCCTCAGTCACAGAGCTGAGAAAGAATGGTTACCATGCTAACTCGAACCTCACTCGTGCCCCCTTCTTCAAGCCACACAGACCAGAGCCAAATACGATGAGTATTTAGAGAATCTGCTACGCTGATCGCTCCTCTCTCCTCGCAGGAGGATGGATTTTTAAATCTGGGAAACCTTGTGCTACAGGTCTGTGCCCCATAAAACTGCAAGCGTCCTGTGAGGCGGGAACCGGGCCACGGGAATTTAGAGAGTAAGATTTGAATTTAGTCTTGGGTTTGCTGCATAACCGCTGTGACAAGTCACGCAAACACTGTACTTTTCAGTTTTCTCATCTGTAAAATGGATATGAAACAAGATACTTCATAGGGTTCTAGTGAAACTTAAATAATGTGGAAGTTCTTTGAAACCCATAAGGCATTGTTAGCATTGATGGTAATATTCATTAGTCTTCAGTAGGCTCTCACTTAACTGATGACGAATATAGGGGAAAACAGTATTCTGTTATACTGAAGTTAATCCTTTATTATTTATTGTCTTAAGCTAATTCTTTGTTTTGTGGGTGTATTGTTCAGTCCCCTTTCATTTGCTAGTGGCAGAAACCCAACCGGATTAGCTGTTGTGAAAAGGGAGTTGACTGGTTCAGGTAATGTGGAAGCAAAAGGCTAAGGAGGTGTGGGACCAGGAGTCCACCCTGCCAGGGCTCTCTGTCTCTCATCTGTTGTTCTCCCTTGGAAGTTTTAATTTCTAATATGTCAAATACGGACAGATAAAACCCACATAAACAAAAGCTTCTTGGAGTCTTCAATAATTTTTAAGAGGATAAAGGGGTCTTGAAACCAAAATATTTAAGAACCACTGGTCCAGACATTTACCATTTATCTTAGCTATAAGGAAACACCTTCTGGAAGGCTAGAGGTTATTAAGGGAACCAGTGGACTCCACCATTAGTGGAATAAGAAAAGAAAAGAAAAAAAAACGTGGACAGTTAGTTGAACAAGCCAGTAGGCTTTTTAAGACACATACTGTGTGCCTTGTGACTTTACGAACAGTACCACTGATAATCCATTCTCGGTCGCATTGTGGCAGAAGACTTTGTTGGCCCTGGAATTGGCCTTCATTTTCTATGTGGGTAAAAGATGAAATGCATCATCATTAACTTATTGATCATACAGTAGCCAGAGGGCTGCTGCTGCTGCTGCTGCTGCTGCTTATGGAATGTCTCATTCCTAGAGTCCACTAGATAGGAACAAAGCTCTAATGAGGTCAAAGTCACAGTGTCTGCCCCTAATGAAGAAAGATTCTGCTCTCTGGCACAGGCAGAGTCTCCTTGCCCAAGCCAGTCCTTGAGCAAGCCTCTGAACGTGACTTCAGCCATGGTCTGAACAGTGTGGATTGTTCTATACCTTCCTCCTCATTCCTGGAAAAGAAGGGGGAAAAATTCCGCAAAGACGAGTGAAATTTCTTTCTTTTTAAAAATGTATATTTATGGCCAGGCACGGTGGCTCACGCCTATAATCCCAGCACTTTGAGAGGCCGAGGTGGGCGGATCACAAGGTCAGGATATCGAGACCATCCTGGCTAACATGGTGAAACCCGTCTATACTAAAAACACAAAAAGTTAGCCGGGTGTGGTGGCGGGCATCTGTAGTCCCAGCTACTCAGGAGGCTGAGGCAGGAGAATGGCGTGAACCCGGGAGGCGGAGCCGAGATCGCGCCACAGGGCGACACAGCGAGACTCCCTCTCAAAAAAAAGAAAAAAAGTATATTTATTAAAATCATGTTTAGTCCCACTGTCTGTATGCAACTATTATCATTCTCTTTCTATATGAATCAAAATGTAGAAATAAAAATGTAGAATAAAAATGATACGGTAAAGAACTTAAGTTCAAAAGAGAAACTAGCATTAGGAATTTTAAAGTCCCTAAATTTTCTTAGGGGAATTTTGTTAATTGGTGGGAATTTTAAAAAATAATAATGTTGTCTTATTTTCACTTCCCCAGTTTTTCTCTGCTACCAAGTATATATAATACTGGGACTTTCTAGCTGGTAAGTTTGCGCACCACTGTTGAACCATTCAAGCATTTTGACATATTGATACTACTTCAAAAAGAATTAGGTTTTTTTCTCTTACACATTATTCATTTTCATATTTTGTGCAACAACGTTATTTAGATATCAGAGTCTGGTAACAGTAACTGAGTACTCTTGAATGAAGGCATTTTGCTCAAAAGACTGGACATTAAGTATATCTGTAGCACTACAGTTACCTAAGGTAGCAGGTTGCTGGTTGCCACTGTTCCTTCTTTCTCTGAGAGCTATCAGTGGACCCCGTTTTAAACTCAAGTTACTATGCTCTGAGTGAACCACATCAATACTTTCTGTCAGTTTCCCAAGCCCACCCTATAAATACTACATGACTGCAGAGCACTAGGCAGACCAGCACATTCAATTTGATTTAGCGAATGTTTATTGAAGCCTTCTATAGGGTTAACATTGTACATGACAGCTTGACTACAGTAATCTAGATGTCCAAGGAGTCTACCTGCTGTGAATTTTGTCAGACCAACACTCTTTCTGCTTTTGGAAAGCTACTTCTCTTTCTAATGGTGACTGTGAATCATGTCACTTTCTCTGCATATGCCACAGAGGTAGGCATATGACCCAGGCTGCGTCAATCCGAGTTCTTCCCTGTGAACCTTCTAAGGAAATGGGTTATTGCTGAAAGGTCTGTCTGGTATGAGGTCTGTGTGAGCTTTTGGCTGGTTTTGATCAAAGTTTTAGTTCGTTTTCCTGTATTCTCTTGTTCGTGCTCTCCTCTGCGTTTACTTTGTCCTCAGGCTAACTTTCCTCATGGTAGCAAGCAAGACTGCCATGTTGCACAATGCCAAAGGCATTATTCACTCTCCACAGTAATGTATTCATCTTGGGGGTCCACCCCCAAGATTCTACAAACATAGTCTTGAGGGTGTGTGTGTTCTCTAAGCAAATTTTCAAAATAATTTAAGAATTATTAAACTGGTTTAAGTTGCTCTGTGACACTTGAGAGCAAGAAATGTCACCTTTCTTAATTGCTTTAATGAAATTAAATTTGACTGAGACTCCTACTTATCAAAGGCTGGCAAAACCAATATCAGGTTTTTATTGTTTTTGAGAAAGAGTTTCACTCTTGTTGCCCAGGCTGGAGTGCAATGGCACAATCTCAACTCACTGCAACCTCTGCCTCCTGGGTTCAAGCAATTCCTCTGCCTCAGCCTCCCAAGTAGCTGGGATTACAGATGCCCATCACCATGCCCGGCTAATTTTTATATTTTTAGTAGAGATAGGGTTTCACCATGTTGGCCAGGTTGATCTCGAACTCCTGACCTCAGGTGATCCACCCACCTTGGCCTCCCAAAGTGCTGGGATTACAGGCATGAGCCACCACGCCCGGCCCAGTATCAGTTATTATTGGGACTTTTCCTCTCCTTAATTGTATCTTATAAGAATCCAGGAGCTTACATGGTCCTGAAAAATTAAAGGCAAAGCAGCCTCTGGGAATCAGCGTGTACCCATCTCGGTTGACACTTCTGCCCAGCCGCTCTTAGGTTCTGGCCCTCTGCCATCTGTTAAGCACAGCTGTCCCGGTGGGCTACAAAGATGTCCTTTATGGTGATTATCTTCACTGACTGATGACTCAGCTGTTGAATAAGTTCTCTCTCTGTTATTGAATGGTTTGTGTGCTTCTTTGTCTGCTCCCTTAAAAGTTGAGCTCTTTGAGGAAAGAGACTGCTAAGGTATTGCTGCATCCCCAGCATGCTTTATACATAGTAGGTACTCAAGGTGTTCAATGAACAAATGAATAAAGATCTGACTGGCATCTCAGCAGTCCAGCTAATTTTAAAACATCTGGACACCTTTAGTTTATGATTTGCTATAATAGGTGTTTGGGACCCCGCTAATACCTATTTGTACTCTACCTTGTATTTATATGTTATTCATTCGGTAAGTACACTATTCATTGTTGTGTTTAAGAAATCAGCATAATTATATATTATTTTTCTGGTTTGTCAAGATCACACTGAATGATAAGCCCTTAAAAACACCAATTTTTCATATCACCTGTGTGTCATAAAGAAAATGCTATTTAGTGATACTCCAGTGTATAATTCTACAATTATCCTAATCAGAGGGACAAACTGTACCCTTTCCACTCACTGATACTTCCTGAGCAATCACTGGGTGAAAAATGTCCACGCAAACGTTCATTAAGTTCACAGTTTGAAACCAGCTAAGCAAGGCCACCTGGAGGATACAAAAAGATGTCTCGTGTGGTCCTTGCCCTCAGTTTGCTCCCAGCTAATTGAGGGGAGAGACCACAAGTGAAAAATTCAATGGTAAATGTGAGGCTTGTACACACTGCATTTATCTTGATAGGTCAAGATAAGTTGTCCATTCTGATTGGTTGGCTTTTCATTCGGATTAGTGGGGCATGCATTCTAATTGGTTGGGTGTTGATTTTGATTATTTGAGCATCCATTCTGATGGGCCAGGCTTCCAATCTGCTCGGTCAAGTGTTCGTGCCAAACTGATTGTTACATACTATGCATACCACCACTGAATGCAGAAGTTAGATAAAAGTGAGAGATGATAAGACCCCTACATTATATACATTCTACATAATGTAGAATCAGTGGGAGCCCTGAGCTTGTTTTCCTGCAACTAGATGGTCCCATCTAGGGGTGATACGAGACAATGACAGACCATCAAGCATTAGATTTTTTTTTTTTTTTCTTTTTGGGACAGAGTCTCACTCTGTCACCCAGGCTGGAGTGCGGTGGCATGATCTAGGCTCCCTGGAACCTCCACTCCCCAGGTTCAAGCGATTCTCCTGCCTCAGCCTCCTGAGTAGCTGGGATTACAGACGCACACCACCACACCTGGCTAATTTTTGTGTTTTTAGTAGAGATGGGGTTTCACCGTGTTGGCCAAGCTGGTCCCAAACTGCTGACCTCAGGTGATCCGCCTGTCTTGGGCTCCCAAAGTGCTGGGATTACAGTTGTGAGCCACTGCGCCTGGCCTAGGCATTGATTCTCATAAGGAGTGTGCAGCCTAGATCCCTTGCACACACAGTTCACAATGGGGTTCATGCTCCTCTGAGAATGTAGTGCCACCTCTGTTCGAACAGGAGGCGGAGCACAGGTGGTAATGCTTGCTCACCTGCTGATCACCTCCTGCTGTGTAGCCCAGTTCCTAACAGGCCACTGACTGGAACCGGCCCACTCGGGAGTTGAGGACCCCTGCACCCAAAGGTGGTTTGGAAGGAATTCATTCTAATACCTCTTATATTATTTCTTTCTCTGATAATAAAGTTGCTGACAATAAAATATTAGTAAAATTCATTCATTTCATTAAGCTAGGCATTGTTGTTTTTTGGGATTTTGTGTAAAGTAAGACGTGCAATAAGGACTATGCATTTTGGGTAGAGCTTCTTGTAAACTTGAGTTTTTTGGTTTTGTTTTTTTTTTTTAAGTCTCTTGGGGCCAACTTTAAAATGGACTCTTATCCAATGGCAAAGTCAAGACATGCTGAAACTCACAATCAGCATCAGAACAGGTATTGGGATGCTTATGGTAGTAAATAACAGAATACTAAATGACCTAAATAAAAATACTTAAGTAAACCATAAAAATATTTAACCCTAAACTAAAATTATCAGATATAGGCCTAGTGACAGATGAGGCTTAATCCAGTAGCTCAAATTATATGCCCAGTTCCTGGTTTCTCTCTGTCAGCATCTTAGCAACACGTCTTCGAAATAGCACTTATTTCAATAGGCTAGCCCCAGGTGGTTGCAAAATGTCTTCCTGAAACTGGTGGGGCTCCTTGCTTCCATATTCACACAGAGCAGAATGTAGAGAATCCTTTTCCCCAAGAGTTCAAATAAATACCCAGGAATTGAGTTCCATGGGCCTTGACTGCCCTTCCCTGAACCTATCCAGGTCCCAAGAGAGTGGCCTCAGTCAACTGATCTAAGCCACTGGGACTGGGTGTAGAGTCAGCCTCACCCTAAACACAGGGTTCTCTTAGTGAAGACTGGAGAAGATAAGGCTAGGAAACCAACAAATGAGCACCATCTGTGTTTGTGTGTCAGATGCACATGGATATTTGTTTGCTTGTTTTTGAGACTGAGTCTCATTGTATTACCCAGGCTGGAGTGCAGTGGCGCGATCTCGGCTCTCTGTAACCTCTGTCTCCCGGGTTCAAGCAATTCTCGTGCCTCAGCCTCCTGAGCAGCTGGAATTTCAGGCACACGCCACCACACCTGGCTAATTTTTGTACTTTCAGTAGAGACAGAGTTTCACCATATTCGTCAAGCTGGTCTCAAACTCCTGACCTCTGGTGATCTGCCCACCTTGGCCACCCAAAGTGCTGGGGTTACAGGTGTGAGCCACCATGCCTGCCCATCACGTGGATATTTGTGTCAAGTACTACCAAGTGATGGATTACATTGGAGAAATCACAGAAATGAATCCAGAAAAAGTGTAATTTGTCATTCTCTAAACAGATGGGTTGATGCTTAACTGGGAAGAAGGAAATATGGCCTCCTTGAGGAGGGAATGGGTAGCCCAAAGCCAGAATTAACCAAAGCACTTCGACACCTGGTCCCTTTTCTGCCCTACTTCAGAAATCAGCTAAGGGTATAAAGCCCATTTTGGCAGCAAAGAGTTTAAAATGGGCTTTATACCCTTAAATGGCTCCTGAAGCCAACTTTCTGATTTTTCTATCAGGCTCTGACTAATCTGTCCTGGAACTTTGTAATTGTAAAAAGGACTGAACTCAGCATCAGATGACCTGAGTTCTGTTTCCCGTCTGCCACTAACTAGTTCTGTGACCTTAAACAAGCACAGCCTTTCTGTGCCTCAGTTTCCTTAACTGTAAAATGGGAGGAGCTGAATGACATCATCCATTCCCATCTGTAAAATCCTTTGAACTCTTGAATCCAGGCCTCCATAACAGATATCCTGAGACCTGGAAGTTCTGGTCTTTCACACAATAGTCTCCTGAGCCACCCAAACACCCTGGTGAATCGGGGGATTTATCAGCAATGTCAGAGGCCTTGTGAGTCCCATTGAGGTCATGTAGGGTATGCAGCTAGGAAAGGAGCCCAAGACACCTAGTTCCTTGTTCTAAACAAAATTCGATTCACCCTTATGACTCAGTTATCAGTGCTTCTCTCTTTCCAAGGAGCACAAAGTTTCAGTCCTGAGATAGCAACAGTGATTTATTGGGTTGCCAAACTACTGGGTTAAGAGACAAATGAAATTCTGCTTTGTACTTTGAGCCAACTCCAATCAGATTTCTGCCTGCAATTGCTACTTAATATGAATAATCATAATCATTTCCCGAATAACCTTAAACATAGACATATATATATATTTATTTATTTATTTATATATATTTAGAGGCAGGGTCTCACAATGTTCCATAGGCTGGAGTGCAGTGGCTATTCATGGGCACAATCATAGCTCACTGTAACCTCAAACTCCTGAGCTCAAGTGATCCTCCTGCCTCGGCCTCCCGAATAGCTAGGACTACAGGTGCACACTACTGTGCCTGGCTCTGACTTTTTTTTTTTTTTTTCTAGTTTAACAATAGCAAGGGCTTATAAACAGAGTTAATCACAGAACACGTTGAATTGCTCCAGAACCTGTGATAAAACACCCTGTCCCTTTGTGAAATTCCTTGCTCTCACTGGTTTAGACAGAACTGAAGAGTTAATATGAAATCAAGCAAGACTCTTTGATTATTCACTTTTAAAATTACAAGGATAAATGATGATGATAACCTGATAGAATGCTGAATAAATAAGGCTGAATAGGTGATTCCTTTGGGCCAGGTTGAATATTCAGATTAAGAGAAACCGAGAATGAAATCCCAATCACGTTGTAATTTCCCACCTACCGCTTTCTGAAACTCAAGTAGCTATATGGTCTAATTAGGCTGTTTGGGGGATTATCACATTTTATTTCTGCAATGAAAGGCATCATTCGGGGTTTAATATTTATTGAGGCTTTTATGAAACAGAGAGGTTTCCATATGTCTCTAGAGCAAAACATTTGTGTTTGCCATCTGCTACTCAAGAGTAGTTTTGTAGAAAAAGAATGCAAATTGCTTGCTTCTTTAATTACTTTGGGGCTAGGCTATACTATAGTTGGGACTGCGGAATAGCCAGTGGAATTAACTGCTGGGAGAATACCGTTGTTTACTCAGGCACCAACTTAAAGAATTCTTTACAAGCAAACTGCATAAAAAGAGATTAAAGCCTAAAATTATTTGCGTTCTTTTAACTCAAGGCAAAGACCAAGTGAAGAGATGTGTGAGATTTTTTTCGAGCTGGCAAAAAGGTGACCCTATCTAGGAGACAAGGCTTTAAGGTCAGTAGAGTATCAGTTCTCTTTTTCAAGACTGACACCAACTGAATCTGTGACTCATACTTAGTACTTAAAAAAAAAAAAAATCAAAGGATCTCCTTGAGCTCAGTATCAAAAAAAGTAATTTACTTTTCATCACCAGGAGCTAATTACCTGGGCTCTGGACTCCATACTGTTTGTTTCCCCTTTCCCTCTTCTCACTGGCTTCTCGAACAGTGCATAAGTCTCTATTCAATAACACCTTCACTAGCTTGTAGATAGTCATCATTAGAAAATATAGTATTTCTAATCGCTTCTGCTTAATCAGGAGTCACTTCAACCAACAGGGCTCACCGAAAAGTAGAAACTCTGGGGCTTAGGAATTGTCTGTGGATTTCAATTGCTGATGCTTTTTCTAGCTTTCCTCACAGTAAAATTTTATTCATTAAGGTTATGAGAATACAGAATGTAAGAAATTGACAGATGAAAGGGACCTAGTCTGTCCGCTGACTAACTGAGATCCTTGATAGGTTATCTAACCTCAATGGACCTCTGACTTCTAAGATTACTTCTTGCTTTAAGAGGCCATAAAAACCTGCCGGGCGCGGTGACTCACACCTGTAATCCCAGGACTTTGGGAGGCCAAGGCAGGCAGATCATGAGTTCAGGAGATTGAGACCATCCTGACCAACATAGTGAAACTCCGTTCTCTACTAAAAATACAAAAATTAGCTGGGCGTGGTGTAATCCCAGCTACTCGGGAGGCTGAGGCAGGAGAATCGCTTGAACCAGGGAGTCGGAGGTTGCAGTGAGCTGAGGTCGCACCATTGCGCTCCAGCCTGGGCAACAGAGCGAGACTCCTTCTCAAAAAAAAAGAGGCCATAAAAACCAATGGCGGCCAGGCGCGGTGGCTCAAGCCTGTAATCCCAGCACTTTGGGAGGCCGAGGCGGGTGGATCACGAGGTCAGGAAATCGAGACCATCCCTGGCTAACATGGTGAAACCCCGACTCTACTAAAAATACAAAAAACTAGCGGGGCGTGGTGGCGGGCGCCTGTAGTCCCAGCTACTTGGAGGCTGAGGCAGGAGAATGGCGTGAACCCAGGAGGCGGAGCTTGCAGTGAGCCGAGATCGTGCCACTGCACCCCAGGCTGGGCGACACAGCGAGACTCCGTCTCAAAAAAAAAAAAAACAAAAAAACAACAACAACCAATGGCGGCCGGGCGCGGTGGCTCAAGCCTGTAATCCCAGCACTTTGGGAGGCCGAGACGGGTGGATCACGAGGTCAGGAGATCGAGACCATCCTGGCTAACACGGTGAAACCCCGTCTCTACTAAAAAAAAAATACAAAAAACTAGCCGGGCGAGGTGGCGGGCGCCTGTAGTCCCAGCTACTCGGGAGGCTGAGGCCGGAGAATGGCGTGAACCCGGGAGGCGGAGCTTGCAGTGAGCTGAGATCCGGCCACCGCACTCCGGCCTGGGCGACAGAGCGAGACTCCGTCTCAAAAAAAAAAACAAAAAAACAAAAACCAATGGCTAGGCCGGGTGCGGTGGCTCACGCCTGTAATACCACCCAGCACTTTGGGAGGCCGAGGCGGGCAGATCACGAGGTCAGGAGTTTGACACCAGCCTGGCCAACAGGGCGAAACCCCGTCTCTCCTAAAAATACAAAAATTAGCTGGGCGAGGTGGCGGGCGCCTGTAATCCCAGCTACTCGGGAGACTGAGGCAGGAGAATGGCTTGAACCCAGAGGCGGAGGTTGCAATGAGCCGAGATTGCGCCACTGCACTCCAGCCTGGTGACAGGGCGAAACTCCATCTTGAGAAAAAACAAAACAAAAAACCAATGACTATAGAGATGTATTTCAGGATTTCTCAAAATGTGTACCTCAGAACACTAAGTGAGTCAGCAGATGCTAGTAGGTGACACAAGAAGAAAAGATTTCAGGGCTAAGCATTTTGAGAAATGCTGCTATCAGTTGTTTAGACGGTGCAGCTTCTCTGACATCAGTGTGCAGAGGCGCAGCTGTGAGTCTCCACGGCAAGGTGTGGCACACGGCTTTCCCCACACTCCAATCTGATGGCGCATCTTATGGGGCTTATGTCCTGCGGACTGTATGGTAGGAAACTGATTTAATCTAAACCTTTTTTTTTTTTTTTTTTTTGAGACGGAGTCTTACGCTGTCGCCCAGGCTGGAATGCAGTGGCGCGATCTCGGCTCACTGCAGCCTCTACCTCACGGGTTCCAGCGATTCTCCTGCCTCAGCCTCCGGAGTAGCTGGGACTACAGGCGCCCGCCACCACGCCTGGCTAATTTTTTGTATTTTTAGTAGAGACGGGGTTTCATCATATTGACCGAGCTGGTCTCAAACTCCTGACTTCAGGTGATCCACCCGCCTTGGCCTCCTAAAGTGCTCGGATTACAGGCGTGAGCCACCGCACTCGGCCCTTATTTTCTTATTTATTTATTTATTTATTTATTTTTGAGACAGGGTTTCTCTCTGTCACCCAGCCTGGAGTGCAGTGGCACGATCTTGGCTCACTGCAACCTCTACCTCCCAGGCTCAAGGTATCCTCCCGCCTCAGCTCAAGGTATCCTCCCGCCTCAGCTCAAGGTATCCTTCCGCCTCAGCTCAAGGTATCCTCCCGCCTCAGCTCAAGGTATCCTCCCGCCTCAACTGGGACCATAGGCCCGCACCACCACGCCCAGCTAATTTTTATTTTTATTTTTTGGCAGAGATGAGGTTTCACCATGTTGCCTAGGCTGGTCTCAAACTCCTTGACTGAAGCGATCTGCCCGCCTCGGGCTCGCAAAGTGCTGAGACTAGAGGCTAAGCCACCTCCCGCAACCTAACCCCCTAGTTTTAGATATGAAAACACTAAATAGCAAAGTCCTACTATCAAGTTGAAAATCAGCATGTTTACAGGAAGCTGTGAGGAAAGACGGCAGCATCCATCTCCTGAATTCCTGACAGACTGGCCTGAGAACACCCGTCCCTGCCTCCCAGGTTTCTCCTGCGTCCCAGGGTAGGGCTCCCTGCTGCCGCCTCTGTCACTATCAGATCCACAGAAAGATCAGAGAAGAGGGTGGAGTGCTGTGATGTCTCTCTGTCCTCCACACCTGGGGAGGCCGCTTCACGCTCAAGCTCTGGGGCACTGGCAGATATTGTACTAACCTGGAATGAAAATCACCTTCTGTGCAGAAGCATATTTACCCAAAATTCTGAATGAACATTCTGTATATTGCGTTTTTGAGAAAAAGACTAATGTCAAGTAATTAAGCTAACATTGGCATTTTTTGCTTTGTCTTGTTCTGTATTTTGAACGAATTATAGGCTAGGTTAGAAGGTCAAATCACACCCAGGCTAATTTCCCACGTTGACATTTAAAGTGCTGTAAAAATGATCTGCACAATGAAATGTTTTTACAGAAAAATTATTTAAATTTCTTGAGGGCATGAATTATATTCACATTGTATCCCTAATGACTGACTAACACAGGCTTGGCATATATTAGCCACATAGTGACAAATATGTTTGCATTAATTAGTAAATTATAATCTACTGAGCAGGTTTTAATAAAATTAAATAATGGTAATAATACGCTCACAGCACTAATGGTATCCTACCTTTTCAGATTAATTGGCTTATCATGGTCAAGGACCATGAATTCTGGTTAAGGCTTATTAACAGAGGCTATTTAACAGTTTTCACTTGTAATCTCCTGGTTTCATAAACATGTTCTTTCAGGTGATAATAAATGAGATCATTTCTATATTTGACTTTTCAACACATACACACAGAATTGGAATGAGCTGGTAGTTATCAAGTCCTATCTTCCAGTCACTGAAGAATTCCCTGTTCAACCACTTGGTCTATGCTTAAACATCCCCATAGATAATGCACATAATAACAACCTTGAAGAAATGTGTGATCCTGGAGGGCCCTCTGAGTCATCAAAGAAGGATTAAGTCATGTTAGTAAATGAGAGTTTGTGTTCTATAGTTTCATTCATTCAACAAAAACTCTTTCAGCACCTACAATATATAAATCAACTTGCTAGATACCATAAGAGGAATAAAGATGAAACTGACACAGACCACTCAATAAGAAACCTATGGCCTTCACAGGAGGTGGGACCCACACTTAAATAGTTAAAATACTAGGTAGAATTATGATATGCTGGTAATGTACTGTTGTGCTAGTTTATAGTTCTTTTTTTTCTTTTTTGGAGACAGAGTCTCACTCTGTCACCCAGGCTGGAGTGCAGTGGTGCAATCTCCGCTCACTCCAACTTCTGCCTCCTGGGTTCAAGCGATTTTTCTGCCTCAACCTCCCAAGTAGCTGGGATTACAGGCACACACCACCATGCCTGGCTAATTTTTAAATTTTTTTGTGAAGATGAGGTTTCACCATGTTGACCAGGCTGGTCTTGAACTCCTGACTTCAAGTGATCCACCCACCTCGGCCTCCCAAAGTGCTGGGATTACAGGCGTGAACCACTGTGCCCAGCCTTATAGTTATTTCAAAACTAGTTCATATTTCTTTAGATACTGTTAGTCTATAATTAAGTGGATTACCCAGTGTATTAGAACACCTAATTCCCTAACTATTGTTGATAAATGGAAGGTTACAACACTCAGTATCAGTGACATCGAGTTTTACTAGCAATCATCAGCATCACCTAAGAGAGATGCTCTTGGGTGAACCATCCCAGCAAAGTCTTGCTGACCAGCGTTGAGTCACCTCCTTTAGGAACAATATTATTGGAGAAAGTTGGAGGAACCCTTGCCTGAACCGAGAATCCAGAATTCAATGCTGTTAGCATTTAAACACACAACAACAAATTTGCATCAAAATAAACGTTGTACACATTTCCTTACATCTTTTGCCTTGAGAATTTGGTGATGAAAATACTTTTTACATGTGGACATTTTTCCCTTAATATTAAATATTGTAAATTATTATGCAAAACTGAGATATGGGTGAACAATAAGGAAACTCATAATTTTGGCTTCTTTGCATCTTAAAGCCAGGACTGTGATCATGACGCTGATTCTGAAGGAAATGATGTGGACAGAAGCTGTGTTGTCTGACAGCTCCTCACAACCTTGACTGACCCAAGCAACCCCCACGAAAAGCAATGCCCAGCGGTCCAGGGAGTGAAGCTTCTCTTATTCCTCCCCCTTGGTCCATTCTGGGGAGGCAGCAGCAGTGGCACTGACCTTTGGATCACCCTCTAGAGTTTTGATGTCTGGTTTTGCATGGGAGTGCAACCGTAGCAGTAAAATATTTACTTATGGAACTCATTCATTCATTCTCTGGCTCTCATACCTACTGGAGATAATGCCTACTGCACAGTATAAGTAAGTTATTTATTGGAGGTAGCAGATAAAATATTGAAACAGCTCATGCCTCTGTGTTGTATAGTTGAGGTAGAAATAATGGTACCCAGATTCGTGCAGACTCTATTAACTCACACCTTTGGCTTATTTATTATTTGTCCAGATACGATTTGCTCTTAGGTCTTGGCAAGAGGGGCCTCTCCCCTGGGGCCCACTGTGTAGAGAGCCCTATGATACCCTTGTTCTCTTCTGGCCAGTCCTCTCCACTGGGCAAGGAGTTTACAGACAAAGTGGATTTACTCACCCAGAGCCATGCCATCTTTTTAGGCTACATTCCAGGTACCCAGAACTCAGGATTCCCTGCCAATGGCCCTGCTTCCAGGATTGGTATGGACCTCTTCTCCTTTTCTTTCCTTCCTTCCTTCCTTCCTTCCTTCCTTCCTTCCTTCCTTCCCTCCCTCCTTCCTTTCTTTCTTTTTTATTTTTTTTGGAGATGGAGTCTCGCTCTGTCACCCAGGCTGGAGTGCAGTGGTGTAATCTCGGCTCACTGCAACCTCTGCCTCCCGGGTTCAAGCAATTCTCCTGCCTCAGCCTCCCAAGTAGCTTGGATTACAGATTACAGACACACACGGCCACGCCCAGCTAATTTTTTGTATTTTAGTAGAGACAGGGTTTTACTGTGTTGCCCAGGCTGGTCTCAAATTCCTATACTGAGGCAATCCACTCGCCTCGGCCTCCCAAAGTGCTAGAATTACAGGCATGAGCCACTGTGCTTGGCCCTTTCTCTTTTTTTTGAAACAGAATCTTGCTCTGTTGCTTAAGCTGGAGTGCAGTGGTGCAATCTCAGCTCACTGGAAGCTCTGCCTCCAGGATTCAAGCGATTCTCCTGCCTCAGCCTCTCGAGTGGTTGGGATTATAGGCGTCTACTACCATGCTCAGCTAATTTTTGTATTTTTAGTAAAGACAGGATTTCACCATGTTGGCCAGGTGGGTCTCGAACTCCTGACCTCAAGTGAGCCTCCCAAAGTACTGGGATTACAGGTGTGAGCCACTGCACCCGGCCCTGATCTATACTGAGGGTGGACTGTACAATTGGGCCATAGGCCCAAGTGGTAACCAAAAGGGGGTGATGATATGGCCAGCACTTGGACATATGGGCTGGAATCCACATCATGTGTGTGTGAGGCCCTTCATGATGTGGGCCCAATTTGAAGGGTGAAGGAAGGGCAGTGTTCTGGGCCAGGGCTGCTCTCCTGAGCCACCACGTTTTGGTATGGAGCTCTAAGGAGCTGAAATATTCTAAATTCAAACCAATTATCTGCATCATTATAAAGGTATATCTGTCAAGATAGGAAACCCAAGTTTGTTAGCTTTGGCTAGAATTTTTAAATATTTAGACATATGATATGTTGGTTTTCGTTTTCATTCTTGCTCCAGGCCCCACAAAATGGGAAACCGGGCCTGTCCTTGGAATGTGTTTGATTTTGAGTTTGTTTAAAATTCTAATATAAAGGCTCTAGTAAGTGGTTGGAGTGTGGGTAATGGGTGGGCCACTTTGCCACCAGGTCAATCAGAGCATTGCTGCCAACCAGCATTCCAACTATGTTCCAACATCCTTCTACTCCCTGATCCAACAAGAGAAACTGTGTGTGTGTGTGCGCGCGCGTGCATGCGCATGTGTATAATATCTACTGAAAATCAGGAAAACATGACATGGCTGTGCTCACATCGTCCAAACCTCACACTGATGTTCTGTTCTAGATCGCCACGGCTGCTCTGCCAAGCTCCTCTTCCCACTTGGCTTCCTTTAGCTGCTCGGAGTTAGGAGCGAGGCATTTTGAAGGCCTCCTCCAGGAGAAGAAGAATGAACTAGAAAGGGAATCATGCCAGGCTTCCTTGATTGAACCCCACTTCACTTCAGCAAATCCTTAAGCCTTTCTGTCTGTTTTGTCAGCTGTAAAATGAGCAGACTAATTCAGCTCTACCTCAGAGGGCAATGAGTGGCAGGTTTAATTAATGCTGATTGTGACGGGCTTTGTAATGTAAAGTTGTATATAAATGAAAAAGAGCTTTAGAGCCATTTTATCCAAAGTCAGCTAAGTTTGGAGTGCATCCTGCTTTCCATGGCTATGGTTAAGCCTCTACGTTCTGATCACAGACTGCTGCAGACAACAGAGGAGCAGGAAGGCACAGCCGGCTCACATTGCCTGAACAGAAAGCAGGGCTTAGCAATGGCAGTGGGGGGCAGAGCATGTAATCAACGCACGTCTCAGATGTCTGCATGGCAGGCAGCACCAAAATTCACTAGGTCCAGCTGGTGGCAGATGATGGGCTGGTTTTTGCAATCAAAGTGCAAAGAACAAGGTATATCCGTTTATTCCTGGGACTGTTCTGGAGAGATCCTTGAGATCTAAAGTGTCACACAGAGGGAAGAGCTCTTTCCGAAGATCTCTTCTGTGGGTCTTCCTATCATCCCTGCCAGGGTTTGCTGGCTGACAGCTCATGATAGGAGTCTCCTCTTCAGGGACAGTGCTTACCGAGAACACGCTACAAGGCTCAGGCCTGTCTAGAATCCATTCCTTCCTTTAAAGTCTTGTGTCTTTCCTACTTCACTTAAAGACATGGTGATATGGTTTGGATTTGTGTCCCTGCTGAAATCTCATGTGTGAATTGTAATCCCCAGTGTTGGAGGAGAGGCCTGATGGGAGGTGATTGGATCGTGGGGGCAGTCTTCCCCCTTGCTCTTCTCATGATAGTGAGTTCTATGACATCTGGTTGTTTAAAAGTCTGTAACGCCTCCCCCTTCGCTCTCTTCCTCCTGCTCCGGCCATGTAACACGTGCTAGGCCGGGCGCAGTGGCTCATGCCTGTAATCCTAGCACTTTGGGAGGCCGAGGCGGGCAGATCACGATGTCAGGAGATTGAGGCCATCCTGGCTAACACAGTGAAACCCCATCTCTACTAAAACTACAAAAAATTAGCCGGGCGTGGTGGCGTGTGCCTGTAGTCCCAGCTACTCGGGAGGCTGAGGCAGGAGAATTGCTTGAACCTAGGAGGCGGAGGTTGCAGTGAGCCGAGATCGTGCCACTGTACTCCAGCCTGGGCAACAGTGTGAGCCTCCGTCTCAAAAACAAAAACAAACAAACAAACAAACGAAAATGACGTGCCTGCTTTCCCTTCGCCTTCCACCATGATTGTAAGTTGCCTGAGGCCTCCGCAGCCATGCCTCCTGTACAGCCTGTGGAACTGTGAGTCAAACCTCTTTTTTTCAATAAATTACCCAGTCTCAGGTAGTTCTTTATACCAATGTGAGAACAGACTAATATACATGGCTACCTAACTTAGCAGAAGTCATAGTGGTCCCACCGAGGATCACACCTGGGAACTGTTGGTTACTGTGGCTAACATGGGATTTCTGTCTCTTTCACACGATTCATCTAGCAACATTCACCTGCAGCAGATCCTAACTTGTATATGCTTAGTGGACATGACCACTCCTTCCCTTAATCTCCTAGAGCCCTGTGTTTCTAGGATGACAGATCATATTCAGTGTTGTGGTATCATTATGCTTATACAGGCTCTTCCTCATATTAGATGACCTTGAACTCCTCGAAAACCCCAAGAGGGTCTTAAGCATTTTTATATTGCCCTTGACCTCAGTACTTCTTTATAGGAAACATAAAAGACACTTGTTCAAATGCACTGGAAATAAAAAGACGTAATGAGTGATGAAAATGATAGGAAAGCCTAATGTCCATGAGGGAGCTTTGTTTTCAAAATTAAAAAAAAAAAATCTTGTTGGAAGATCTAGATATTATATTCATAAGGATTAAAGGTCTTCAGCTTCAGCCAAACTTAGGTTTATAGCTTGGTTCTGAGAACTTAGGAATGGTACTTAACTAGCTCTGTGCCTCAGTTTCCTCATGTGTAAAATGGGGATAATAGTACTATCTACCTCATAGGGATGTTGGAAAGATCAAATTAGATAATCCATGTGAAGAGTGCCTAGCATGGTGCCTGGCACAAAATCAGTGCTCAGGTGATATCATCATCATCATCACCACCACAACCACTATCAGAGATTGTGGGGGAAGGAGTCTTAGCTGCTCTTCAAGGCTCACAGTATAGCTTTTGGATTTAACAATGTGCCCCATAGTTCCCTTAATGGCACCTGATAAATCAGAAGCAGGAACCCACTTAGGTAAGAACCTCTAGATTTTCTGCTTCTTGCCCCTAATTTCAGATTTTCTTCTTTGGCCACTTGAAGAAGTGTGAATAAGATAGTTCTCATTTAGACATAATGTGAGGGCTGTTTAAAAAGGCATTTTGCAAATGAATTACTTGTATATTATGCATAGTAATTTTGTTGGTTGTAAAATATACTGTTAGACACACATAGATCCTTGTAAACTGACTCACTTCCAATGTACTTGGCATGTCTTTAGTTTAAATGGTTTCTCCCCTCAACATGTGGTCCCCAGATTTGATTATTCCATATGAAAAAATGTTTTTGTTGGCCGGGTGCGGTGGCTCATGCCTTTAATCCCAGCACTTTGGGAGGCTGAGGCAGGCAGATCAACCTGAGGTCAGGAGTTTGAAATCAGCCTGACCAATGTGGAGAAACCCCATCTCTACTAAAAATACTAAATTAGCCGCATGTGGTGGCTACTCAGGAGGCTGAGGGAGGAGAATCGCTTGAACCTGGGAGGTTGCAGTGAGCTGAGATCACGCCATCGCACTCCAGCCTGGGCAACAAGAGCGAAACTCTGTCTCAAAAAAAAAAAAAAAAAAAGAGAGAGAGAGAGAAAAGAAAAAATGTTTTTGTTGTAGACATTCACCACCAGTTTGCTGAAGTTTGTGGAGAAAATGTTTTCAGTTAACAAACGATGTCCCATTAATGCTGGGGGTTTGAGGGAGAAGGCAGGCAGCCTGGAGGGGAGGGCGCAGAGCCACCAGCTGCGGTGCCAAAGGCAGCAGAGACGCCTGGAGGGAGTGGGCACCTTTAGGGTCTTCTGTTCGGTCTGTGCCTCCTTTCCTCAAAGTTGCCGCCAGCCTCCTTCCACAGGCGTGGCCCCAGCAGTCACCATCTCCTCAAGTGGCCCTGCAGCTCTACCACAGATGACCAGGGTAGACACTCCTGACCCAAGCTGAGACAACCAGATTCTCTCTCCAGGGCACCTGGAATTAGGACACAGGCCTCTGGTCAGTCTCAGTTGGCCCTGGAACTAGGACAGCTTATAATGGGGGGCTGGCCTGGCCATTTTCACTATGTACTATGGAAGGAAAACTGGGCTGTGCAGAAAGGAAACTGACACAGTGTCAGGGAGAAAGAGAGATGAGAAACCAGGTCACCCCAAGAGAGAAAAGGAGTTTACTCTGTGGCAAGAGTATGGCTGTCTCCATTCGCAGTGGCCTCTCAGGGCTTTGTTCCCACCCCATGAGGCCCAGCTGCCCTTCCTGCCCTGGCCCATGCCCAGCACACTCTGCATTTTAGCTCAGGCAAGTGTGAGATATCTCTGTTACTGGAAACCCAAGGAGCCTTGGCTAAGTCCATGGGCTGGCAGGGAGAGAGGCTTAGCCAGAGATTTTGGTTGCACAGAAAGGGTCTGCCTGTTCACACCTACCCTGCTAGTCCCATCACACTCAACTTGCCTGTCTAAATCAGACATGCACAGATCATTTTTACTGATGATAATATTAAATGCAACAGATTCCCACTTATCCCTAAAATAATGTTTTCTCCTAGTCACTTCCTGATATACCTTCTTGTGTTGTAGGAAAGTGGATGGATGGCATTATAGATGGCATACCCAGAATGAAACAGGATTGGCACTGGTCTTGCCAATTCCCCTGACAATCGGTCAGTCCCATTGCTGGGGCATTTGATACTCATCTGTAGCTTTGGCCTTGCCCCGGGTTCACATGCAAATCCTCTGTCTAGATGGAGGGCTTTAAGAAGCCCTGTCTCAGTGGTTCAGGAGACACAGTTTACTCTGTGACTTGTCCTGCATTTTTTTTTTTTATTTTTTATTTTTTATTTTTTGAGACAGAGTCTCGCTTTGTCACCCAGGCTGGAGTGTAGTGGCATGATTTTGGCTCACTGCAACCTCGGCCTCCTGGATTCAAGCTATTCTCCTGCCTCAGCCTCCTACGTGTGCCACCACGCCCGGCTAATTTTTGTATTTTTCGTAGAGATGGGGTTTTGCCATGTTGGTCAGGCTGGTCTGGAACTCCTGATCTCGTGATCCGCCCGCCTCAGCCTCCCAAAGTGCTGGGATTACAGGCATAAGCCACCGCGTCCAGCAAGACAAGTTTCTTAATTTCTCTAGAATCCAAAGGGATTCCTGAAAAGATCATATGAGATAATGTGCCTGGCAAAATTTAGCAGGTATTTAATAAAATAAAACTGTTTTCTTTCCTGCACTTAGTTTTTTTAACAGGTTTATTGAGATATAATTTACATACCATAGAGTTCACCAATTAAAGCATACAATTCATTGGTTTTTAGGGCAGGGCACGGTGGCTCATGCCTGTAATGCCAGCACTTTGGGAGGCCGAGGCAGTCAGATCACGAGGTCAAGAGATCAAGACCAGCCTAACCAATATGGTGAGACCTCCCCCCACTTCCTGTCTCTACTAAAAATACAGAAATTAGCTGGGTCTGGTGGCGGGTGCCTGTAATCCTAGCTACTTGTGAGGCTGAGGCAGGAGAATCACTTGAACCCAGGAGGAGGAGGTTGCAGTGAGCTGAGATAGCGCCACTGTACTCCTGCCTGGGTGACAGAGCAAAACTCCATCTCAAAAAAAAAAAAGTGAAATAGCATTGGCTTTAAATATATTTTTACAGAGACACATAATTGAACAATCTACTAGAAGGGCTATTGTCATTTAGTAGTGCCAGGCCAGTAGTCATTGGGTAGCATAGACTCTCAAGCAGTAGGGTCAATGAGCTTGGAGGTAGGGAGGAAGGGGTAGGTGTGCTGATCAGTAGTGTTTGCTAATTTACATGGTGAAAATATTCCCACTATGACCACTTTCAATCTACTAAGGTGAAGTCAATTTACAGACAGTTGGGAAGAGACGAGCACAACCTTCTGATTGGTAATGCCTAAATCTTTTTGGAGTATTTCCATTATCATCAGAACTGCTAATAAAATACTGTATTGATCATTTTGGGATTCTTTTTCTCTATCCTCTGATCAGAAAGCAGGGAGCAGAAATGAAAAATGAAAGAAAGAATGATCTATTAGATTAATTCACAGACTGGAACATTGGCCTTGAGTAAAGAAGAGTTGACCTTCTTAATAATTTTACCTGCCTGGGTATAATACATTGCACAGAGTAAGGGCTCTATGGGACATGGCTTTCTGACTTGTAAATAATATGGTTATACATTAAAGATAGAATTTCAGATTAGAGGCCAGGTGTGGTGGCTCACGCCTGTAATCCTAGCAGTTTGGAAGGCCGAGGCAGGAGGATCACTTGAGCTCAGAAGTTCGAGACCAGGCTGGGCAACATAGTGAGAAACCATCTCTACTGAAAAAAAAAAAGAAAAAAACATCATTTCACATTAGGGACAATCCACTCCAATTTTAGACAGCTCTAATTGTTCCTTATATTGTATCAAAATCTGCTTGCTTTTTAATTTGAATTCACCTATCGAAGTTCTGTCTAGGGAGGGAACATAGAAATACATATCATTCATTTTACAAACAAGTCTAGGCTGGGCACAGTGACTCACACTTACCATCCCAGCACTTTGGGAGGTCAAGGTGGGAGGGAGGATCACCTGAGGCCAGGAGTTCAAGACCAGCCTGAGCAACATAGGGAGACCCTATCTCTACCAAAAAAAGAAAATTAGCTGGGCATGGTGGCATATGCCTATAGTACCAGCTACTCAGGAGACTGAGGAGGGAGGATCATTTAAACTCAGGAGTTTGAGATTATGAGTGAGCTACGATCTCACCACTGCACTCCAGCCTGGGCGACAGAGTGAGATTCTGTCTCTAAAAAAATAAAAATAAAAATAAACTGTAGAGCTAATTAAGGATGATATTTCATCTCCTCTAAGGCTTTATTTCTCCAGGATGAGTATCATTGGCTCCTATAAACAGTTTCCCATCACTCTTATCACATTTCTCTAGTCATGCTCCAATTTGCCCATTTCTCTCTTAAAATAGGCCCAATGACTGAACACACTGCCAGCTGACAATAACAGGGAATTATTACTTGTCCTGTTCAGATTATCATAAGTGTATCAGTATATCACTGGCTGCTATTTCACTTTTGTTTGAGGGCAATTGGAATTTAAGTGGTTTCATTTAGTTAATGAGTTTCGGATGAGTGAAATATTGGGGGAAATACTTAGGGAAGACTAGATTTCCTAGTCTCACCTGCCCTGTAGGCCATATTTGCTGTCTTTAGGAAAACCCAAAATAACTATGGTCTGTATATTGAAGGGGCCTATTATGCATAGCTACTTATGGAATGACTATGTAACATGACTGGGAAGACATCTCCAAGGTGAAGGCCCCCTGGAAACAGGAAGTTAAAGTTCTCTGCTGGCCAGCGCTTATCCTGTATAAGTGGCTCCTTGTGCCAAATATTGGATCTTGAAATAACAATCTCCTAGCTTTTGATTCAGAGATTCCAGTAAGTATTTTTTGCAGATAGAACATATTCTCATAATCTTCCTTAAGGCAGAACTGTTGTAATGACATTGCATTTTACAAGTTGTTATGAGGGAAATGCCATCAGTCCAAGATTCCCAGAGCCAACTGATTTCTTTTGCAAATTCTAAGCACCCCGGAGAACTTATACAGCAGTGGTTCTCAACCCTAGCTGCTATGGAATTACCTGGGAGTTTAAAAAAATACTGCCACCTGGGTTCTACCCCAAGTACTCTAATTTAATTGACTTCAGCTTCTCCTTTGGTGATTCTAATGTACAACAAATTTGGATTTTATTGACTTAAAGAGTTCCTAGAAGTGGTAAGAAAGAATGAGAGTTGCTGGAATGAACAAAGTATTTTTGTTCATTCTAAATGAAGAGGGGAAGAGAGGTGCTTTCCTGCTCCATTGTGGATAAAAATCCTTGATTTGTTACCCTGGAGTAGTAGGAATCTGGGTTCTGGCTTCCTGACAACCACTAGGAATTACAGCTGGCATTTATTGAACACTTGCAGTATACTATGCCTCATCTCATTTTTTCTTCATATAATCTTATGAAATAGGTATAAATATTTTCATTTTAGAGACAGAGACACAACTTAGAGAGGTTAAGCGGCTATTGAAGTTTCTGTGCTCGCAGGAAGTAGGGTTTCCAAATTGCTTACTGCTTTGTATACAGCAGACATTCCATAAATAGTTGAATAAGTTTTTCAGTGTGAATAAATAGAACACCATTCTTCTTTATACTTTGAGCCCTTTAACTCATTAACCTTTTAGTCAGCTTTTTTATTTTTATTTTTATTTTTATTTTTTTTGAGACGGAGTCTCACTGTGTCTCCCAGGCTGGAGTGCAGTGGCGCGATCTCGGCTCACTGCAAGCTCCGCCCCCCGGGTTCACGCCATTCTCCCGCCTCAGCCTCCCAAGTAGCTGGGACTACAGGCGCCCGCTACTACGCCCGGCTAGTTTTTTTGTATTTTTAGTAGAGACGGGGTTTCACCATGTTAGCCAGGATAGTCTCGATCTCCTGACCTTGTGATCCACCCGCCTCGGCCTCCCAAAGTGCTGGGATTACAGGCTTGAGCCACCGCGCCCGGCCATAGTCAGCTTTTATTTAATGGAAAAACAGAATGCTTTTCACTTATTTTGCTTGTACTCACTTCCCAAGGGAAGAAGCAGCAGAGGTTACTACAGTGTCGCACTAATTCTGCAGTGACTTTGAATCACTTTTCTCATTTTATCTTATTTATTTGTTTGTTTGTTTTTGGAGACAGGATCTCAATGTTGCCCCGGCTGGAGTACAGTGGTGCAATCATGGCTCTTTGCAGCCTCACCCTCTTAGGCTCAAGCAATCCTCCCCCCTCAGCCTCCTGAGTAGCTGGGACCACAGGCACATGCCACCACGCTAATGTTCTTTTTTTTGTAGAAATGAGATCTGGCTATGTTACCCAGGCTGGTCTTGAACTTCTGGCCTCAAGCAAACCTTTCACCTTGGTCTCCCAAAGTGCAGGGATTACGGTTGTAAGCCAGCGCACCTGGCCTTTCCTAATTTTAGAAACAAGTTAACTGAGGCTTCGCCAGAATTCAGTCGTCTTTTGGTCTTTACATAACACGAAGGTGAGATAGAGGAATGATCAAAGGCGTGCATCAAGAAGGATCAACTAAAACTAAGACGAGAAGAAAGGGATTCTAGATAACTGGAATTGTTGTTAAAGAATGACCATCAAGTCAGCTCTATTGAGTATGGTACTCAGCATATTCCTGGAGTGCCCATTATGCACTGTGCTAGGCTTTTGGGGAGATGAGACCAAATCCTGATCTTCAAGAACCCCATGGGCCAGGCACAGTGGCTCACGCCTGTAATCCCAGCATTTTGGGAGGCCAAGGTTGGCAGATCACCTGAGGTCAGGAGTTTGAGACCAGCCTGGCCAACATGGTGAAACCCCCTCTCTACTAAAAATACAAAAATTAACTGGGCATGGTGGTGCATGCCTGTAATCCCAGCTACTCAGGAGGCTGAGGCAGAAGAATTGCTTGAACCCAGGAGGTGGAGATTGCAGTGAGCTGAGATCGTGTGACTGTACTCCGGCCTGGGTGACAAGAGTGAGACTCCATCTCAGAAAAAAAAAAAAAAAAGCCAAAGGACTTTTGGGGAAGACAAGGTATGACACACGGAAAGTGAAATAGCAGTATAAGAGCATTTTTTTAGAAGTTCATACAAGACAGCAGTAGTTATTGACAAGTGGTAAAGGTAGGCAATAAGAGTTCAGAAAAGGGAAAGATTTTATTTGCATAAATTTATGCTGGCCTCAGCACCTTCATAAACTTGACACTATGAACCGTGGGTTACAATGAAGTTTGAGAGAACACCGTGCGTCTCAGTCACTCTCTTCCCTGGAGCCTCGGGCGGATAGTGAGAAGGTTTGCAGGAAGCAATGGTAGGAGAAATGAAGAGACCTGATCATCAAGGCAAGCAGGACAGGTGCTGGGAGATCTCACCTGGCTGCCAAGCTTGGCTATTTTGAATGGCTATTTTGAAATATTAATGATTTTTTTCTCCTGCATGTTTCCCTCGTTCTCCTTTTAAGCATTAGAAGTGTATAGTACTTTCTGGGCTTTGCTTCTACAAATTCTAAGCCCTCCAGACAACTTATAGCAGGAAGTTCAACCCTGGTTGTTCACGGAATCACCTGGGGAGTTTTAAAAATACTGCCGCCTGGGTTCCACCCCTAAATACTCTAATTTAATTGACCTCACCTGCCTTTGGTGATTCCAAAAAGCAACCAACTTTGGGTATCACTGACTTAAAAGTTTCCTAAATATGGTAAGAGAGAGTGAGATTTGCTGGAATGAATAGAGTATCTTGGAGAAGCAGTGGAAGAGTGCTTTCCTGTTCCAATATAGAGAAAAATCCTTGGTTTGTTACCCTGGAGTAGCAGAAATCTGGGTTCTGGCTTCCTGACAGCCCCAGCAGGGAGGCAGGAAGACTCCAGAGAGAATGGCAGTGTGATATATCTAGGCCAGTGCTTCTCACACAGGGATGTGCACAAGGATCACCATTGTTTAAAATGCAGATTCTGACTGTAGGTCAGGGGCGGAGCCTGAGAGTCTCTATTTCCAAAAAGTTTGTAGGCGGCTGGTCCACAAAGTGGCAAGGATCTACATGGCTAGGACTATAGGCTGTCTCCTTTAAGATTCCCATATCCATTTCAAGCATAGAACAGGAGGAGCCACAGCCCGTTAAAACTGAATGGTCCCACAGTCAGGGACAAAGGATGTTTCTGCGGTGATTTGGTCTGATTGATGACGAGGAGCAGATGGACCTCAACTGCAAAGCCTTCTAGGCTAAAAGAGGACCACATCCTGACAGGGGATCCTTGTGTCAGGGTCCTGGCAGATCACAGATGGCCACTCAAAAGGGATGACTGAAGAGAGTTTCATGAAGCATCCTCATGAATAACAGATAGATTGCAACTCTGCAGTTGGCACTTTGGGGGCCATGGGTGTGGTCCTGTTGGAGAACTGGTATGCAGAAAAGATGCACACTTGCAGAAGTTGCTGCTGATTTCAGGAGTGTGTTGAGAATGAGCCACAAGCACTTTAATAACTGCCAACAGGTGGACAATAGAAGGAAGAGAAAAAAGAATGCAGTCTTGTTTTAGTTTCCTGATGACACAGGTTTCTTGGAGTATCTCAGAAAAATACTTAGAAAGGGTATGAAAAGTTATCTTTAGGCCGGGCATGGTTGCTCACACCTGTAATCCCAGCACTTTGGGAGACCAAGGCGGGTGGATCACCTGAGGTCAGGAGTTCGAGACCAGCCTGGCCAACATGGTGAAACCCCGTCTCTACTAAAAATATAAAAATTAGCTTGGGCGCGGTGGCGCATGCCCATAGTCCCAGCTACTGGGAAGGCTGAGGCAGAAGAATTGCTTGAACCTGAGAGGTGGAGGTTGCAGTGAGCTGAGATCATGTCACTGCACTCCAGCCTGGATGACGGAGTAAGACTCCATCTAAAAAAAAAAAAAGAAAAAAAAGAAAAGAAAAGTTATCTTCAGTCTGGGCAACATGGCAAAACCCTGTCTCTACAAAATTTTTAAAAAATTAGTCAGGTGTGGTGGTACACACCTATGGTCACAGCTGATCTGGAGGCTGAGGTAGAATCGCTTGAGCCCAGGAAGTCAAGGCGACAGTGAGCTGTTTCACACCACTGCACTCCAGTGTGAGCAACAGAGTGAGACCTTGACTCAAAAAAAGAAAAGTTATCTTTAGGACCTCTACCTCAAACTCTAATTTTTTTTTTCTTTTTTTTGAGATGGAGTCTCATTCTGTTGCCCAGACTGGAGTGCAGTGGCGCGATCTCAGCTCATTGCAACCTCTGCCTCCCGGGTTCAAATGATTCTTCTACCTCAGCCTCCTGAGTAGCTGGGATTACAGGCACACACCTTGATGTCTGGCTAATTTTTGCATTTTTAGTAAAGACGGGGTCTCACCATATTGGCCAAGCTGGTCTTGAACTCCTGACCTCAAATCATCCACCCACCTTGGCCTTCCAGAGTGCTGGGATTATAGGCGTGAGCCACTGCGCCTGGCCTGAATTTCTTAAAAGCAAAACTAAACTAACTCCTTGATCATCTTTCTGGAAAAAGGGCATAGGCATGAAAAACTTCAGTCCAGGGGAAAGCTGGGGATCTGATTTATTTAGAGCAGCACTTGGGGCCTGAAATTTAGCACTCGTTGGGTTCCCGGCTTAGCCTGCCGGAACACCTGTGTGTTTTCCCAGCACTAGAAGTTGGTGAAGGGAGGCTGGGCACGGTGGCTCACGCCTGTAATCCCAGCCCTTTGGGATGCCAAAGCAGGCGGATCACCTGAGGTCAGGAGTTCGAGACCAGCCTGGCCAACATGGTGAAACCCCATCTCTACTGAAAATACAAAAATTAGCCGGGCATGGTGGCGTGCACCTGTAGTCCCAGCTACTTGGGAGGCTGAGACACGAGAATCACTTGAACCCAGGAGGTGGATGTTGCAGTGAGCTGAGATTGGACCACTGCACTAAAGCCTGGAATTCCATCTGAAAAAAAAAAAAAAAAAAAGAATTTGGTAAAGGGAGATGGGAGTAGAGATGGCCACACCCTTCTGAGGTGAAGGGAGCCAGTGCCACATGGGAGGTTTCAGTGGCACCTACTTAGACCTGGCTAGCTAGAATAGCTGGAAAGTTCCCAGGACAGTAAACAGGATTTTGACTGGTGCTTTACAGTTCTTTGGAAAGCCAGGTGCACGATCCCTGAGAGCAGGCTGCCAAGGCAAAGGGACTCCAGGGCCCTGCATCTGCCATCAGTGCAGGGGCCTGAAAACATTTTAGGAGAAATTGAGCTTTGGAGGAGGAGAAGGCAGAGTTGTAACTATAGTCCAGGTCTTCTGGACCTTGAGCATTTGATTTCTCAGGCTGCCTCTGACTGTCTCAGAGGCTGGAGGGTTTTGACACTGTAATGGGCATTAGTTAACAAGAACTGAAGCCATCACCAGGCCTAATAATCAGAAATTGTTCTGAGACCTATGATACATGAAGTGCCAAAATAAATTCCAACTTAATTAAAAAGTTAAAGAATAAATATCATAACAAGAGAATTAGAAGAAAGCAAGGGCAAATATTCAGTTAATCCTACAGTGACCAATGCCTCTCTAAAAACAATAGCAAAAAGGAAAAAAGCAATAGATTTGAAATATGTGTGTGTGTGTGTGAATATATAACATTAAAAACTTCCGCATGATTAAAACAAATCATCAAAAAATAAAATTAGGCAGGGCACAGTGGGTCACAGTGTAATCCCAGCATTCTGAGAGGCAGAGGCAGAGGCAGGAGGATTGCTTGAGGCTGGGAGCCATGATTGCACCCCTGCACTCCAGCCTGGGCAATAGAGCAAGACCCTGTTTTCAAAAACACAAGAAAAAAAACAGAAAAATGCTAATGGACAATAA
This sequence comes from Theropithecus gelada, assembly GCF_003255815.1. Classification (NCBI taxonomy): domain Eukaryota; kingdom Metazoa; phylum Chordata; class Mammalia; order Primates; family Cercopithecidae; genus Theropithecus; species Theropithecus gelada. Next base: position 38,481,829 of record NC_037674.1, on the reverse strand, counting down.
GCATATGGAAAATATTAATTACAACAATAATGAAATATGACAAAATATTAGTTCAAAACAATAGTTCTTCTGGATTGAGATAGGGAAAAACATAATATCCAGTATTGTCAAGGGTGCAAAGAAAGGGACATTCACATACATTTATATCTGGAATATAAATTGGTTTCGCTTTTTTGGAGGGTAATTTGGCAGTTTATATTACAAACCTTAGAATGTGCATAACGTATGACTCAGCAATTCCTCCTCCAGGAATTGATCCTAAGGGAATGAGGACAAACACAAAAACATATCTCCAAGAATGTTATTGTAGTGTTAATAATGAAAAGTTGCTGGGGGGGAGTATTGAATGTTAAGCTTTGACAGAGCTAGGTAGTGGGTACACGCATCTTCATTATTGCATTAGTTTTCTATTGTTGCTGTAACCAATTACCATAAATGTAATGGCTTAAAACAACACAAATTTATTTATTTATTTATTTATTTATTGAGATGGAGTCTCGCTCTATTGCCCAGGCTGGAGTGCAATGGCGCCATCTCCACTCACTGCAACCTCTGCCTCCCAGGTTCAAGCAATTCCCCTGCCTCAGTCTCCCGAGTAGCTGGTGGTTACAGGTGTGTGCCACGACGTCTAATTTTTGTATTTTTAGTAGAGACGGGGTTTCACCATGTTGGCCAGGCTGATCTCGAACTTCTGACCTCAGGTGATCTGCCCGCCTTGGTCTTCCAAAGTGCTGAAATTACAGACAAGACAAATTTATTATCTTACAGTTCTGGATAGCAGTCTGAGCCAGGTCTTACTGGGCTAAAGTTGAGATGTTGGCAGGGCTGTGTCCCTCTTTGGGGGATCCAGGAGGGAGTCAATTTCCTTGCCTTCTCCAGCTTCTAGAGGCTGCCCACATTCCTTGGCTCATGGCCCTCTTCCATCTACAAGCCATCAACATAGCACCTCTCAGACATTCTTCCATTACCACATCTCTTTCTCACTCTTCTGTCTTCCTCTTCCACTTTCAAGAACCCTTGTGATTCCACTGGACCTACACAGATAATCCAGGATAATGTTTCTGGATTAAATCAGCTAATCAGCACTTTATTCCACTTGCCGTGTAACTAAAGGTTCTGAGGATTAGGACACTGATGTCTTTGGGGGCCATTATTCTGTGTATACAATTCTATCGTTCTATATACTTATCCGCAAGAAATATTTAATATTTACCAATATTTTATTAATTTTTAAGTATCAAATATTTAAAAACCCAAACCTAATGCCCAATTTCATGTATGGCTGAAATGAATATATATATAGTCACAGGACAAATGCTACATGCCCATTAAGAAGCATAATGTAGAATATTCCAGCCTGGGCAACATGGCAAAACCCCATCTCTATGAAAAATACAAAAATTAGCTAGGCGTGATGGCTTGCACCTGCAGTCCCAACTACTCAGCAGGCTGAGGTGGGAGGATTGCTTGAGCCTGGCAGGTCGAGGCTGCAGTGAGCCAAGATCATGCCACTGCACTCCAGCCTGGGCAACACAGTGAGATCTTGTTTAAAAAAAAAAAAAAATGTAGTGACATGGAGTGATGCTCATTTTATAGTAAGTGGGAGGAAAACTCAAGTCTACAAAAGATTATGCACAAGATGATCCCAATTAGGTTAAGTCAAAACCCAAAATAAACCTATATCCAAGTGAGTAAAAAATATTAGGAAGGATATTGGTCAAAAGTTAAAAATGTTTATCTCCAGATGGTAAATTTTCTTCTATTTTTCTGCATTTCCCAAAATGTATATTATACATGTATCCTTTTTGCAAAGACAAATAAGGTGATTAAGAACATCCAGTTAGGGCCGGATGTAGTGGCTCACGCCTGTAATCCCAACACTTTGGGAGGCCAAGGCGGGCGGATCACTTGAGGTCAGGAGTCCGAGACCAGCCTGGCCAACATAGTGAAACCCCCCCCCCCCCCCCCCCCCGCCCCGTCTCTACTAAAAACACAAAATGTAGCCGGACATGGTGGCAGACGCCTGTAATCTCAACTACTTGGGAGGCTGAGGCAGGAGGACTGCGTGAACCTGGGAGGCGGAGGTTGCAGTGAGCCAAGATTGTGCCACTGCACTCCAGCCTGGGCGACAGAACAAGACTCTGCCAAAAAAAAAAAAAAAAAAATCCAGTTAGGCCAATTTTCTGGTCAAGTGTCTTTCTTGCCTTTTGGTCGCCCATGACACCCATCTTTCAAGCATAGAGTTTCCTCCTCAAAAATAGAGCATGCTGTCACGCGCCTGTGGTCCCAGCTACTTGGGAGGCTGAGGTGGGAAGACTGTTTGAGCCTAGGAGTTGGAGACCAGCCTGGGCAATATAGCAGGACCCTGTCTCTAAGAAAAAAAAAAAAAGCAAAGTGGCGTCTTCCTGTGGTCCCAGCTACTCGGGAGGCTGAGGCGGGAGAATCGCTTGAGCCCAGGAGGTCGAGGCTGCAGTGAGCTGTGATGGCACCATTGCATTCCAGCCTGGGCGAGACCTTGTCTCAAATAATAATAATGATAAAGACTCATGTTCTGTCATCGGTGACATTCGCCTTTCTCAGGCCCCCGAGTTGTCCACTCTGCAAAGTACGTGTAATCCTCAGAAGACAGAAAGGGGTGGGTCTCTTAGTGACCGAGGCACAGCAGCGAATCCGTGCTGTTATAAAAACTTATTTTCCGAACAAAGCAAACCTAAGGCACAGCCGCAAACCTAAGGCACCGCCACACCCCGCAGAAAACTTCGAAATCTCCGCCTTGGAAAGGGAAGCCAAAAGGATACGAGCCTCTTTCATAATCTTTCTGGCACGTATTAATGGTTAATCATACTGTATTTTTTAATATACAAAAGAAGAGAATAGTGTCATCGCCGCGTGTGCCCACCCCCAGAGCCAAGCGAGAGCGGCCGGGCCAGGGGGCCGGGGCCGGCGCTGAGGGCCAGCCGGGTTCGGAGTGGCGCCGGCCAGGGTGGCCACCGGCGCTCCCTCGCCATGGCCTAAGCCCGAGGCCGCTCCCCCGTCAGATTCTGGCCTCAGGCATCGCAGAGCCCGCGGCCCTCGCCGACGAACCCGTTAGACCCACGGGACTTGGCACCCTCGAACGCGCACCATCCCCGGATCTTCCCTGCGCCCTGGACCAGTGGACCCGGCTTGAGGGTCCCCGCCTACCACCGAGAGGAGGGCCTAGAGCGGACAGGCCCGCCCCGCTGCTCCTCCCAGCTGCCTCTATCCCGGAAGTTGATGCCGAGCGCAGATCGCGTGCAGCTTGCCAGCGGTGTACGCTGAGAAGTCTGTGAGGGCTGGGCTTGCGAGAGGATCAACATGCCTGTAAGTTGTTTACGTCGGGCTCCGGGTTTGTTTTGGGCTTCTTTACCGAGGGTCCTATGGGACGGATGAGTCCGGCTGTTTCCCGGGCCTGTAGTGTCCGAGAGTGGCGAGGCGGCTCCGGTTGCGCAGCGTCTTCGCGCGTGGCGGGCATGTAGTGACTTGCCCGGTCAGCGCGGCGCGGCTGGCCCTGCAGGGGCGTGGGCTGCAATTCAGAGGCGGTGGCTGGGAGGGGAACAGCTCTCTGGGTAGCTTATGAGCCGTCTTGGTTTTTGATGGGTGTCCCTGAGGCTGTGATCTTTGGGTCTTTTTGCTTTCCTAGTGCTTGGTGTTTCTCGCCCCCTCTGCCTTCTTTCGAAAGCGATTTCCTACTTGTTTTCCTTTTAAAAAAAACTGTCGTCGTTGTTGCTTTATATATGAATTCCGTCAAGGACGGTCGCTCAGCCAGAATTCCTGTCAGATCAGCTTGTTGAGCCCCAGGAGCAAAAATCACCCGGGCGCTGGCGTTATCTGGTCTACTTCAGCAGTTTCTACTCTAAGCGAGTCCACAGTCGGGGTCACTTTCTTTTGTTAGCACCTCGACTTCGCGCAGTTTTCCCTGAAGACAGTTCATTACGCAGTTGAGTAAAGGACAGAGTTTGCCTTACCGTATGTTTCCTGATCGCCCGAAAGCACTTTCACAGGGACTTGGAGAACACAAGTATTACGGAAAGTATTGATGAAAGTTATTAACAGGTTTCGAAAAATAACTTTACTATCTGAAGTGTTGCTTCTGCTGAGGATGACCTTTATTCCGGTTTTTGCATGTATATTTTACGTATGGTTAAATGTGCCAGCATTGTGGTTTAAAACTAATAGTAATAATATGCTTCTTTGTTCAGTTGGCTAGGGATTTACTACATCCATCCTTGGAAGAGGAAAAGAAAAAACATAAAAAGAAACGCCTGGTACAAAGTCCAAATTCTTACTTTATGGATGTAAAATGCCCAGGTAAAATTTGAAATCTTAATTCCTTTACTAAGGAAAATTTCTGTAGGGATTGCTAGTGTGGTGTGTATGGGTAAGATACATTAGAACCCTCTGTTGAGTAGACGTGGGATTACAGAATTGGAAATGTCAGGGACATTTTCATAATCAATGTACTGAAACCATTGTAGAAACATTTCGGGGTAAGTGAAAACGGGCATTCAAAGGAGATATGCCATTTGAGTTAGTCTTTAAGCTCTTCAGATGATGAGTTTTCTATTTCATGATACAAGGAAAAGTCTGTTGATATTTTGGAAATACTAAGTTTAATAAAATATATTATTGATTTTTACCTGTTTTTAAAAATTTTGTGTCGCTGCTAAAAAAGTTTATGTTACACATATGGCTTGCTGTTTCATAGCACTAAAGTTCCTAATTTTTTTTACATATTACCGGAAATGAACAGGTGCTGTTTTCCTCTGCTTTTCACTTTAACATGCCTTTTTTTTTTTTTTTTTAAGGTTGCTACAAGATCACCACGGTTTTCAGCCATGCTCAGACAGTGGTTCTTTGTGTAGGTTGTTCAACAGTGTTGTGCCAGCCTACAGGAGGAAAGGCCAGACTCACAGAAGGTACATCATTTGGCATTCTCCAACCCAGTGATGAGATTTATGAGTATAAATGTCTCTATCTTCACTGAAAAGTTTAAAGAAATCTTAATGATTACCAAAATAACTTATCTTTGGTTGTGTGCTTTCAGTAAAGAATATCCTGTTCAAATGGATATATTTATACTCTTGACCTTGCAGGGAACTCCATTGACTTATTTTTTCTTAGTTTAGAACACCAGTTCTTTTATATTTATTCACTTAGTTTGCTTAACTTGGAATAAATTAAAGAAATCAGAATAGAAGCAAAAGAACAACTACATGTTATAGGACATACGGTTTTTTGTTTTGTTTTGTTTTTTTGATTAGGAGTCTCGCTCTGTCACCCAGGCTGGAGTGCAGTGGCGCCATCTCGGCTCACTGCAACTTCCGCCTCCCGAGTTCAAGCGATTCTCCTGCCTCAGCCTCCCGAGTAGCTGGGACTACAGGTGCCCGCCACCGTGCCTGGCTAATTTTTTGTATTTTTAGTAGAGACAGGGTTTCACTGTGTTAGCCAGGATGATCTTGATCTCCTGACCTCATGGTCCGCCCGCCTCGGCCTCCCAAAGTGCTGGGATTACAGGCGTGAGCCACCTCCTCGGACAGGACATACGGATTTTTAAAACCATATAGAGTTTTAAAATTTCTTTTACAAAATTTTGTATTTAGTACATATAATAGTTTTTTTTTTTTTTTATCATTGCCAGCTAAGCAACAGATAGCTAATGTATAAGTTAAAATACCAGAGTTTTTATTTTTATGAGCAACTGCAATGATTAATATAAAAACCTAATTTTAATTCTTCTTTCACTTTAGTGCAATAAGAAAAAAAATTGTGTATATAGTTTCCACAGTAATACTTGTAAATTTACCATTCCATAATGATGTTAGAAATTTGCTTGTGATATTTTGGGGAGCTGTAAGTTCCATGTTCTCCCTGGAAGAGTTCAAGTGGATTGGCAGCAAATCGGACATCTCTTTGGTGTGACCTGGTGAGATCTAAATATGAAGTCAGCACATGATATTTTCAGAGTAATAGTACTAGGTATACTTGTGAGATTTTTGAAACCTTTATTTCATGTCATGATTTTGGAATTTAGTGCCCATATGCTGACAGATGGTTTAACGGGTGTATCTGTTCTAGAGTTTTCCTAATAGGTCTGAAAATACCTCTAATCAAAATTATTTTCTGGAGAAAAGTATTCAGAATAGTTCCTAAAAATGAAGAGTATATCTTCTGACAGCTTGCTTGAAACAGTCGTCACTGTTGAATTCAGGCTCATGGTCTTAAGTACACTTCATAGCATTTAAGAAATAGGAGTGACACTTAGTCATACCAGAGTAAACTCAGATATGATAGATGTATTATAGCAAATTTCTGGTATAAGAGGATAAATAATCTGTATATGAGTATTAATCCAATATTCTTAAAACTTCTGTATTTTACTTAAAAGTACTTTTTGTTATTAAAATTATAGCAAAGGTAGAATGCACTTGTTTAATATACTCTCATGATTCTTTTGCAGGGTGTTCATTTAGAAGAAAGCAACACTAATGATTCAAACAGCTTCCTGAATTTTGTGTTATCTCACAGAAAGCCTTATCATAAATTCCATAATTCTAATTAATTTACCAAGATAATGTAATTACATTTGGTTTTGTAAGGTATACAACAGTAATCTCCTATTTTGGTGTCCGTTTTTCAATAAAGTTTTGATTATGGACAAATCCCCTCTTGTTCTTTTTTCTTTTTAAAATATATGTTAAGTATGACATACATTTATATATACGGTGTATATGAATTTGGTTTAAACATTTTTAAATTTATTCTGATTAGTTTGTATCTTCTTTTTAAGAGAGAGTCCTGCTCTGTCGCTCAAGCTGGAGTGCAGTAGTGCAATCTCGGATCACTGCAACCTCTGCCTCTCCGGTTCAAGCGATTCTCTTGCCTTGGCCTCCCAAGTAGCTGGGATTACAGGCACACACCACCATGCCCGGCTAATTTGTGTCTCATTTTCAAGAGTAGAAACCCTAAATACTTTGTTTTCATTCCTTTTCCAAATTGCTATGAATGGGATTAAAGGATTACAAATGTAAAGTCTTTTATTTGTGAATTCTAAATGTAGTTCTGCTGTTGTACCTATGAAAATATCTTAAAGACGTACATATTTTGCACATCCTGCACATGTACCCCAGAACTTAAAATATAATTAAAAAGAATAGCTTCAAAAAAATACGTATTTAACACAGTAACGATCACAGTGTAATGCCTTGAATTTATGTGGCCGCCTTATACTACTATATAATTTAGGACAGTAACTGCTAGCTGGGGTCTGAGTTATTTATTGGAAGCTCCTTTTTAGGGTAGAAAATTTGAAGAGAGATCAGAAGTGGCATGATTTGCCTGCAGAAGTCCTGGTTGGGGATAGTAGATGGTGTTGAATTCTCTGGCCCAGATAGGGGCCAGAGACTACAGATGTGTGTTGAGTAGTTCTGGTGCCTCATTGTCATGTTCACAGTTTATGAAGTAATCCTGGGGAGCTGAGAAGGGGAGTGTATCCACTCACTATACAACTCCTCATTGGACTAGGAAGATAGTCTGGTTTCTACTCTGCTTCTATTTGATTTATTACCTTACGGTAGGTACTTAAAACAGGCATTTCCTATCAACAGGTAGGCCTCTAATGTGAGTGACTGATCCTTTTACATACTGCTTAAATCAGAGAACTCTTGCACAAGAACTGAAGAATGATGGCAAGTTTGGGGTGTATATACTTGTACGAGGAAGGCTGGGCGCAGTGCCTCATGCCTGTAATCCCAGCACTTTGGGAGCCTGAGGCAGGTGGATCACCTGAGGTCGGCAGTTCAAGACCAGCCTGACCAACATGGAAAAACCCCATCTCTACTAAAATTGCAAAATTAGCGGGGCGTGGTGGTGCATGCCTTACTGTAATCTTAGCTAACTCGGGAGGCCGAGGCAGGAGAATTCGCTTGAACCTGGGAGGTGGAGGTTGTGGTGAGCTGAGATCGCGCCATTGCACTCCAGCCTGGGCAACAAGCGTGAAACTCCATCTCAAGAAAAAAAATATATATATTATGTATATAATATATATTTTTATTATGTTTATTACATAACATATATATAATATATATATAGAAGTAGATGACCCAGAGATTCTCAGACTTTTGGTTTCTGACATCGTTAGAATCTCAGTAATGTTTTTCAGGTTGTCCCTTGGCCAAAAGAAAAACCTAACAGTTACGTTTATTAACTTATGTTCTAACAACTCTAGTAGCCATTTGAAAAAAAATTATACATGAGCAAAAGTGATGTGATGATTTTTTAAAAAATAGAGACAGGGTCTTGGCTCTGTTGCCCAGGTTGGAGGGTCGTAGCTCACTGTGACCTCAAACTCCTGGGCTCAAGCAAGCCTCCCACCTCTGCCTCCTGCGTAGCTGGGCCTTCAGGCATGTGCCACCACGCCCACCTAATGTTTTTGTAGAGATGGGGCTCTGGCTATGTTGCCCTGGCTGTAATGAGCTCCTGGCCTCAGGTGATCTGCATTGGCCTCCCAAAGTGCTGTGATTACAGGTGTGAGCCGCTGTGCCCAGCCTGATGTGATAATTTTTATCTCATCCTTAAATCATCACAGTTACTAATGGAATGTGTGTGCCTTTTGGGCTCCGTACAATTTCTCAAAATTGGAATCAGATTGGACCCCATTGTCCTTATTTCTTCTGCATTGATTTTTGCATGGTGCTTTTTGTCACAGCAGTGGCTCCAAGCCCAGCTTCACAAAGATAGGATGCCATCAAAGGGAAGGTAGTGCCATATCATATTGAAACGGAAGTACCTGGAACTAGTAATTTATACAAAAGATGTGTCAGTGTCAATGTTTTTCCTCAGTTACTCCAAGATACTTCAGCTTGCACAGTTTAGGATACTTGGCTGTGAGGAGAGCCAGTGGGGATGACAGCTTTTGATGACAAGGAATCAAACCTATGATGAGGACTCATCTAACCCCTGAAAATTCCCTTGGAAGTAGTTTTTAAAAAAGGATTATACTTTAAAGAACACATCTAAGGGCTGGGTGCAGTGGCTCATGCCTATAATCTCAGCAGTTTGGGAGGCTGAGGCCAGCAGATCACTTGTAGTTAGGAGTTCGAGATCAGCCTGGCCAACACAGTGAAACCCCCTCTCTACTAAAAGAACAAAAATTAGCTGGTCATGGTGGCACACACCTGTAGTCCCAGCTACTTGGGAGGCTGAGGCACAAGAATTGCTTGAAACCAGGAGGCAGAGGTTGCAGTGAGCCAAAATCGCACCACTGCACTTCAGCCTGGGCAACAGAGTGAAGCTGTGTCTCAAAAAAAGAACACATCTAAGGATTTACTTGGCGTTGGGAAACGAATGGTCTATTAAGTTTTACTTTATTATTAATCTAGATGGTATTACTGGTTTTGAAAAGTGCTGAATAGGATACTGGGACTTTCCCAAACTTCAGGTCAGCCACATACATTATTATATACTGAATGTTTTAAATACTATTATTTATATTGACTTCATATTTTAATGTAAATATATTTCTAAAGGAAAACTTCCATAAATTTAATGAGTGTATTTTTAGGGGAAGCCTTCCATAAATGGAAAAACCAGTTACATAAAGATAGCTAAAAATAGGCCGGGTACGGTGGCTGACACCTGTAATCTCAGCACCTTGGGAGGCCGAGGCGGGCAGATCACGAGGTCAGGAGATCGAGACCACCCTGGCTAACACAGTGAAACCCCATGTCTACTAAATACAAAAAATTAGCCGGGCATGGTGGTGGGCGCCTGTAGTCCCAGCTACTTGGGAGGCTGAGGCAGGAGAATGGCATGAACCCGGGAGGCAGAGATTGCAGTGAGCCGAGATTGCACCACTGCACTCCAGCCTGGGTGACAGAGCGAGACTCTGTCCAAAAAAAAAAAAAAGGATAGCTAAAAATAAAATGAAATTCTTGGCTTTTGGCCTGATGAGATGACAAATGGTTTTGTGCCTGGTTGTTCCTGTAAGTCATCTGATAAAGCTCTAATTCCTTTTTATTTTATTTTTCTGGAGATAATGATTCAGATACTATAAAATCCAACATTTGCGATGTAAAGTTCAGTAGTTTTTAGTATATTTACAAGGTTGTGCAACCATCACCACTGTCTAATCCCAGACCATTTTCATCACCTTACAAACTTCATACCTATCAGCATTCACTCTTTATTCTTCCCTCCTCTCAGCCACTGGTAGCCACACTAAGCTACTTTTGTCCCCATGGATTTGCTTCTCAATATTTCATATAATGCTATTATTTCATATAAATGGAGTCATATGCTATGTGGCTTCTGTATGTTTCACTTAGCATAATGTTTTCAAGGGCTGTCCATGCTGTTGCATGTATCAATCAATATTTCATTCCTTTTTTTGACAGTATTCTGTATAATAATATGCAATGTTTATCCATTCATCAGTTTATAGACATTTAGAGTGTTTTCACTTCTTATTTATTTTTGAGATGGAGTCTTGCTCTGTTGCCTAGGCTGGAGTGCAGTGGTGTGATCTCAGCTCACTGCAACCTCTGCCTTCCAGGTTCGAGTGATATGGCCTCAGCCTCCCGAGTAGCTAGGACTACAGGCACGTGCCACCACACCCAGATAATTTTTTTTATTTTTTGTAGAGATGGGGATTTCGCCATATTGCCCAGGCTGGTCTTGAACTCCTGACGTCGGGCCATTCGCCCACCTCAGCCTCCCAAAGTGCTGGCATTACAGGTGTGAACCACTGCACCTGGCCAAATAAAGTATTCTTAATTACATCTGCAAAATCTCTTTTGCTATGTAAGGTAACATATTCGTAGGTTCTGGGGATTAGGGTATGGGAATCTTTAGAGGGCCATTATTCTGCTACCACAGAATATACAGTTGTAATATTCTACCCCATATTTGGAAACTGAGATTCTTAAATTATGTCTTTGTAATTCTTCCCTTCCCTCCCTTTACCTTTCCCTTCCCTTTTCTTTTTTTTGACGGAATCTTGCTCTGTTGCCCAGGCGGAGTGCAGTGGTGCGATCTCTGCTCACTGCAAGCTCCACCTCCCAGGTTCATGCCATTCTCCTGCCTCAGCCTCCCGAGTACCTGGGACTACAGGCGCGTGCCACCATGCTCGGCTAAATTTTTTAAGAGTATTTTTAGTAGAGATGGGGTTTCACTGTGTTAGCCAGGATGGTCTCGATCTGCTGACCTCGTGATGCGCCCGCCTCGGCCTCCCATATCTTTGTAATTTTTCATGGAAAAAAATGTAAATCTTTGGAAGGAATAGAGTACATTGTTGCATTTCACAAAGAAAAGGATAACTTTTACAGAATAATGACCTTGTATTCTTTTAGGAGTTTACAGTTACTTTTTCACAACTACAGGCATAGAAAATGACATCAGGGGCTGGGCATAGTGGCTCACGCCTGTAATCCCAGCACTTTGGGAGGCTGAGGTGGGCGGATCAGGAGGTCGAGACTGAGAGCATCCTGGTCAACATGATGAAACCCTGTCTCTACTGAAAATATAAAAATTAGCTGGGCGTGGTGGCGGGCGCCTGCAGTCCCAGCTACTCAGGAGGCTGAGACAGGAGAATGGCTTGAACCTGGGAGGAGAATGTTGCAATGAGCCGAGATCGTGCCACTGCACTCCAGCCTGGGCGACAGAGCAAGACTGCGCCTAAGGAAGAAAAGAAAATGACATCAGGTCATGGTGTTTGCTATTTATCGACATTGACATAGCCTTTGAATTTTGTTTCAAAGGAGATGCCAGAATAGCAAATTTTCTCCGTTGATTTTTGTTCTACCGATTCTGGCTTGCTTCCCCGCTACTCTACCAGGTCTACGCTCACTTTCATGCCTAGCAAAACCTCACCTTTCAAAGAATTAGGCAGAATATTCCTAATTCAGTTAATAAGCTTTCATTTGAAATCTTAGGGAAGCAGTGTTAGTTTCAGTTATTCTACAGGAACAGAAATTGGAGCTGCTACAACCTTCTGAACCAGAGCCTGGCAGACCCTCGGCTTCAGCCCTGTTCAGTGTTTTTGTGGCTATGAAAGTCTTTTTAATTTTCTCATTACACATTTTAGATATCATGCTATGTATTTAGAACAGAGGGGGTGTGTAAGATTATGACCCTATGTTTTCTTTATCTTGTCTTTGTGTTAATTTGAAGTTGTTTTTCTTTATTTGTAGCCAACTAATTACAATAACAACACATATTTATTTTTATTCATTTTTATGTGACAAACTTTTAAACTGAAGACTGCATCAATAAAATTGCATGCCATTAAATATGACTGTTATTGGATTGGTAAATTTTTGGAGATGACTTTTTTTTTTTTTTAGACAGTGTCTTGCTTTGTTGCCCAGGCTAGAGCATGCAGTGGTGCTATCTCGCCTCACTACAACCTCTGCCTCCTGGGCTCAAGTGATCCTCCTCCCACCTCAGCCTCCCAAGTAGCTGGGACTGCAGGCCCATGCCACCACACCTGATTTATTTTTGTATTTTTTGTAGAGACAGGGTTTCACCATGTTGCCCAGGCTGGTCTCAAACTTCTGGGCTCAACTGATCCGCCTACCTCAGCCTCCCAGAGTGTTGGGAATACAGGTGTGAGCTACTGCGTTGGCCTAGAGATGCTTTTTATGGGAAGTCACGGTCATGGTTAAAACAGGCTTTAGAGTCAGATATGTGTGGGTTTGAAACAAGTGCTAGTTAATGGTTTGTGACCTTGGGAAAAATAATATTTCTACTTAATAGAATTATGTTGAAGGTATAATGAGATAGCATATACAAAGTGCTTAGCAAAATGCCTTTCCCACAGTAAGTGCTCTGTTAATAGTTTGTGTGGGCCGGGTGCGGTGGCTGACATCTGTAATGCCAGCACTTTGGGAGGTCGTGGCAGGTGGATCACCTGAGGTCAGGAGTTCGAGACCAGCCTGACCAATACGATGAAACCCCATCTCTACTAAAAATACAAAAATTAACTGGGCGTGGTGGCATGTGCCTGTAGTCCCAGCTACTCAGGAGGCTGAAGCAGGAGGATCGCTTGAACCTGTGAGGCGGAGGTTGCAGTGAGCCGAGAACGCGCCATTGCACTCCAGCTTGGGCAACAAGGGTGAAACTCCATCTTAAAAAAAAAATAGTTTGTGTGTTTTTTAAAGGGGAAAGCAGTCATGTCTATTCAACATCAAGTACTTTAATGTTCCATTTTTTCCCTAAAGTTATTTATCCACCTTGCCACCACACTGGAGCATAGATATGTTAACTTTTGCTACAAAACAAGTCACCCCCAAATCTGATAGCTTAAAATGTTGACTTATTACTATTTCTCATGATTATATGGGTTGGCTGCTTACTCTGTTGGTCTCACCTAGGTTCACTTACACAGCCGCCTTCACCTGGAGGCTCAAGTCATAGGTCTGGCAGCTGGTGCTAGCTGTCAGCTGGGACATCTCTGTTCCCCTCCATGTGGCCTCCCATCCTCCAGGAAGCTAGTCTGGCTTCTTTACATGGCAATCTTGGGGTAGTGTTCTTAGAGGGTGGCAGACAAAAGCTTGAAAACCACTTAAAGCCTATGCGGTGGGACTTGTGCAACATTATTTCCACCACATTCAATGGGTCAAAAAGCAAATGATAAAGCAAGACCAGATTCAAGGGAGTGGAGAAAGAGCTCCACCTCTGGTTGGAAAAAGCAGCAAAATCACATTGCAAAGTTGCATGCATAATGGAATGGGAGGAAATTGTGGCCATCAAAGAATTGGTGGCCGGGCACGGTGGCTAACGCCTGTAATGCCAGCACTTTGAGAGGCTGAGGCAGGAGGATTGCTTGAGTCCAGGAGTTTGAGATCAGCCTGGATAACGTGGTGAAACCCCTCCTCTACAAAAAATACAAAAAATTATCCAGGCATAGTGGAATGCGCCTGCATTTCTAGCTACTCAGGAGGCTGAGGTGGGAAGATCACCTGAGCCTGGAAGGTCAAGGCTGCAGTAAGCCATGATTGTACCATTGCACTCTAGCCTGGGTGACAGAGTGAGACCCTATCTCTCAATAAATAAATAAATAAATAAATAAATAAATAAATAAATAAAAATTCCAAATGGGGGCCAGGCATGGTGGTTCATGCCTGTAATCCCAGCACTTTGGAAGGCCGAGGTGGGAGATCACTTGAGCCCGGTTACAGTGAGTTATGATCACGTCACTGCACTCTAGCCTGGATGCCAGAGCAAGATCCTGTTTCTAAAAAACAAATAAATTCCAAATAAGATGAAACATTAACATTAAAGAAACATTACATATTTAACGTTAAAATAACATTAAAGGCAGGCATGACATTTTTATGTTTATCTAAGGGCATGGATTGAAAATTTGACAAACATAAATACAGGACCTAGAGATCAGAAGTCAGAAAGAAAGAAGGAGATGAAACGGATCTGTTTTAGAGAGCTGCTCTCTTTCTACTTCAACTAACTCAGAGATATCCATTTACTTGTATAACAAGTGTTAAGTGAAGAAGCAGATTTAGGGCTCAGAATTAAAGAAAAGCCCTTCTTTTATTAGAGTGTATAAAAATTTTGATTTCTTTTTGAATTTTCCTGAGTTCAGTGGCACACCGGTAATCTCTAGTACACATGATATATGGCTGTTAGAACAAAATTCCCCAATATGTTAACACTACAGCTTCCAAAATGGCTCCTAATGATCCCCACCTTCTGGTATCCACTCCTTTGTACGGTCCTCTCCCACACCAAATCAGGGTTGGTTTCTGTAACCAACAGAATTTGGCATAAGTGATGGCATATAGCTTCCAAGGCTGAATTAGAAAAGACATTGAGGTGTTCGCCTGTTTCTTCAATCCCCTGGTCTAAAGGGAAGCCATAGCACAGACAAGCAAACCTAAGGAGAGCGCCATGTGGTGAGAAACTGAAAACTCTTGCCCAAAGCCAGCAAGCCACAAAGACCTCTTGCCCATGGCCACATGGGTGAATCATTTTGGAATCAGATTCTCCAGCCCCAGTCAAGCCTTCCCTCAGATGCTTAAAGCCCCTGCTGACACCTTGTCTATAAACTCACGACAGACCCTGAGCTAGAAACACCCAGCAAAGCTGCCCCCAAATTTCTGAAACACAGAAACGGTGAGACAATAAGCTTTGGGGTAATTTGTTATGTGTAATAGATAACTAATATACATTATACTACAGGAAAAAGCTCAAGACACAGAAGGCCAGATATGGTGTGATTCCATTTATATGAAACATCCGTAACAGGCAAATCCAAAGAGATAGAAGGTAGATTGCTGGTTATCAGGGGCTGAAGGACAGAGGAATGGGGAACAAATGCTAATGGGTATGAGGTTTCTTCTTGTGGTGAAAATGAATTGGATAGTGGTAATGGGTGTATAATCTCGTGACTATACTAAAAACCACTGAACTGTACATGTTAAAGAATTTTATGGCATATGGACTGTGAATTATATCTGAATTTTGTGTGTGTATGTGTGTGTGTGTGTGTGTATTTGGAACAAAGCAGTGGATGGAAGTTGGAAGGACTTTGAGGAGAGTGTTAATGAAAACCTGAAGAGCCTTGAAGAAACTGTTGAGAAGTATGGCCTTTGAGGAGGCTCCATATGTAGTCTTAAGAAAAGTAACAGAAATCTTATTGGCAATTAGAGGAGGGGATTCTTGTTTAGTACTGACAGAAAATTTAGCAACACTGTCACCAGGAGTAACTCAGAAAATAGAAAATGTGCCTAATGAACTGGGTGACTAGCTGATGGGATTTCCATATACAGTGTTCTTTTTTAAATTTGTTTGTTTTGAGGCTGGGTAATTTATAAAAAGAGGTTTATTTGGCTCACGGTTCTGCAGGCTGTACGGGAAGCATGGTGCTGGCATGTGCTTCTGGTGAGGGCCTCAGGAAGCTTACAACCATGGCGGAAAGAGAAGGGGGAGCCCGGATGTCACAGGGCAAGAGAAGGAGCAGAGAGCCATACACAGTGTTGAAGTGCTTCCTTAATTCTTGTTGCTTATACTAACATGCAAGAGAAAGATAAGCTATAGGAAGAACTATTGATAAAGAATTAATACTTGATGGTTTAAAAAATTGCCAGACTTCAGATGGCAAATGATGCCAAAATTAAGAAATGGCTTCAAGAAAAAGATAAAATTGAGGGCACTTCCAGGAAGACATAGTCTAAAGATGAAATTGAGGGCATGACTATACAATCCTTTCTCAAGACCTCAAAATGAACCAACATGGTGCTTCAGAGAACTATTTAAACAAGAGTTCATTAGATTATTAGCGTAAGTAGTTCTTCCCATTATCTCGGCAGAGACAAGCCCCAAGTTAGAGAGGGGCTATTCTTAAGGGACTTTGGGGTAGCTTGTCTACTGGTATAAACCCCAGTAAGATTCATAGGATACTCTTAACATTTTTAAATGTTATATTGTCAGCTAATAGGGTTGCTAAAACAAATTCAAATATTAGAGAAATAAAATATTATATTGGCAGAGTCACTGTTAACTTAGACTGAAAGGACAGAGAGAGTACAAAAAGGCCTTTGGGTCTCCAAACTTCTACAAGTGGAAAGCAGACTGAGAAAACCACTCAGCTAGAAAGATATGCTACCTTTCATGAAAAAAGGTATAGGGAAGTGGCCAGGCTTAGTGGCTCAAGCCTGTAATCCCAGCACTTTGGGAGGCCGAGGGGGGCAGATCGCCTGAGGTCAGGAGTTCAAGACCAGCCTGGCCAACTGGTGAAACCCTGTCTCTACTAAAAATATAAAAATTAGCTGGGAGTGGTGGCACGCACCTGTAATCCCAGCTACTCGGGAGGCTGAGGCGGGAGAATAGCTTGAACCCAGGAGGCTAAGGCTGCAGTGAGCCGAGGTTGTGCCACTGTACTCAAGCCTGGGTGACAGAGGGAAACCCTGTCTCAAAAAGAAAAAGAAAAAGAAAAAAAAAGTGTAACTCAAGGGCTGGGCGCAGTGGCTCATGCCTATAATCCCAGCACTTTGGGAGGCTGAGGTGGGTGGATCACTTGAGCCCAGTAGTTGGAGACCAGTCCGGGAAACATGGTGAACACCTGTCTCTTAAAAAAAAAAGAAAAAAGTATAACTCATAAGGCAGAACTAAAAGCCCAGAGAACATAGCCAAGAGGTAAGAATTATTCTGAAGGCTTGAGTACTAATCAGAGTTGCCAACTTCTGTCTGACTGAATTTCAGTATTGCCAGTCTCCTGTATGTCTTCCATTTCCCTACTTTTTGAAGAGGACGGTATCTAGCAATTGTCCTATATTTGCTGTGCTATTATATGTTACACATGTGGGGAGCAAATAACTAAAGTTCACAGGTCTTACAAGAAACTGTACTTGAGTTGCTGTACCTAAGGAACTCATCCCAAGGAGCCCTCATTCACACTTGGACCTGACCTGATTTAGATGATAAGATACTGGGCTTTGAGCTGATGCTATACTAAGGTGAAACTTTTGGAGGATTTGAAAGGAGGTAAGAGTATTTTGCTTTGGGAAGGACATAAATCACTGGGGACCAGAGGTCAGACTGTGGTACCCAACTTCCAAGTTGACACCCAGTGATTCCTACCTCCTTATATTATTCACAATCGATATAAACTCTCCAACATTTATTAGGCCCCATGTAACCCATGGAATTTGGCCAATGTGATGGTATGTGACTTGAGGCTAGTTTATAAGAGTGACTTCTGCCTGGCACTCTCTGTCTCATCACTTACTCTGCGGGAAGCCAACTGCCATGACATTAAGATACTCACGCGGCCCTACAGAGAGGTCCATGTGTTGACAAACTGAGCCCCCTTGCCACCCACCAGCCAGAGGACTGACTCTTGCCAGCAGTCATGCAAGCAAGCCATGTGGAAGCCTTTCCTTCAGCCCTGGAGAATTCTTTAGATGATCATAACACCTTGTCTGCAACCTCATTCAAGACTGCACCAGACCCACATGACTATATTGCTCCCAATTTCCCGATTCCTTCCCTGAACGTTTCTTTTAAGCTGTAGTAGATAATATACTATTTCTCATGCTTTTGTTACTGCTCTCCTATTAAAAGGATATTTGGCCTGGGCACAGTGTCTCACGCCTGTAATCCCAGCACTTTGGCAGGCTGAGGCAGGTGGATCACCTGAGGTCAAGAGTTCAAGACCAGCCTGGCCAAAATGCCGAAACACTGTCTCTATTAAAAATTCAAAAATTGACTGGGCATGGTGCTGGGTGCCTGTAATCCCAGCTACTTGGGAGGCTGAGGCAGGAGAATCGCTTGAACTCAGGAAGCAGAGGTTGTGGTTAGCCAAGATCACACCACTGCACTCCAGGCTAGGCAACACGGCAAGAATCCATTTCAAAAAAAAACCCTCAGATATTTGGAGGCTCCTGTTGAATGAGATTTTCTCTGTATTACACATGCAGAAAGTACATATTTTATCAGAATATTTTATTTCAAGAGTTAACACTTTTTTTCAAAAAGTAAAAACAATAGAATTACTTCCCTGAGTATAAAGAACCAATTCTACAATAAAAGACCATTACAAAATTAAGCAATTAGAGGTACATAATTCTCTGCATTCAATTATACTCTATTTCAAATTTATTCTTAAAAATTTCATGTTTTGGAACTTTAATGTTTCAAAAAAACCCCAAAACAACTCATTTTGCACCTGTGGTGTTAAAGTATCAGTCTGATCTGTCTTTATCAAATTCAAGGGCAATCTTCAAAGCGGTGCTATTGAGGCCAACAGACTGCATGTTACATATGATAGAAACTATGATTCCTCTTGGGGGAATCTTGTTATTTATAGTCTCTGTATCCAGTTCTTCAGGAAGGACCAGTAGGACACTACTAGCACCCACAGCCCCTCCAGTATGTGAAGCATAATGTCGTTGCTTTCTACAAGAACCATACGTTTGCTTCTTTTCCACCACACCCCACGCCATTGCATATTTACCCTCTTTATCCCAAGACATCTCTGTGTTAGGGACTGGGGTCCACATCATAACCATTGTTTCTGGTTTGAGGTATCCAGGTAAAAGATTTTCATTTGAGTTCTTAAACAGCCCGACTTGGTAACCATAAAGCATTGCATTCCCAAATTTCAGAAGGTCACCCACTGTAGACAGAAATCCACCACCAGCCCATTTATAGGAGTTATCCACGTAAGGTGTGTTGACAAGACGTTTCTTTTTATTGTAAACATAAAATCTAAAAGGAAATAAGAAATGATTATTAAAAATTTAATAACCACTGACTTCACATATGATAGAAAAATGTGTACATGAGACAGATTGTATTTCAATGTAATGATCATACATTCTTAGAAACTATAACCACTAATTTTCAGTATGATTCAGGTCCTAATGACACACAGATACTAAATAAGGTAGTCTAATTACCTTTTGAATTAAAGCATAGAAAGTGGTTTTTTTTCTATTGGTATGGCTTGTCCATGCTGAGTGTATCAAACTTTTAATACCTGCAAAAATTAATATAACACATGACATATTTGCCCTGTGCATATGGAGACACTTATCATTTGGTAGATATTCCTTGTCCTTGTGGTTAATGCTGAATCATGCCACAAGTGAATTTTATAACCAACACTGTAAACATCCAAAGCATATTGGGATGTTTAGGAATAAGGTTATTTGTAAGATGACTAGATTTCTTGGATAAAAATACCATATAAGCTGGGTGCAGCGGCCCGTGCCTGTAATCCCAGTGACTTGGGAGGCTGAGGCAGGAGGACCGCTTGAGCCCAGGAGTTTGAGTCCAGCCTGGGCAGCAAAGCAAGACCCTATCTAAAAAAAAAAAATTCTAAAAATAATACCATATACATATCGTATATAGTGATGTGACATGGTAGTTTCTTGGTGCAGTGGGAAAGGTTGGAGTTAGCAAACCCTAGTTTGAATCCTTTCTTCTTTTTTCAAGATTCTTATACGTAACCTAAAAGTACAAGTCATAATATTGGGTGAAGTAGGGCTGGCAGTTAGGAAAGGAGTGGCCACAGGTTTGTGTCTGAAGATTTAAAAAAAGAAAAAAAGTCTAAAGGGGATCTTAGCATGCTCTTTAGAGAACCAATGACTTGATAGGTGGTTTTCTCATTGTCTCAAAATCAACATGTCCGTCATATTTCTTTCTCTCCATTAAAGCCTTCATTATACAACTTTTAATGACTTTCTTGCCCTAAACTCTCACATCCAGTAAGATGCTAAATCCTGTTTATTCAATCTCTGCTTTGTGTCTTACCCTTCTCCCTTCCTTCCATTCCTATGGCAACTCTCAAATTTTAGGCCCTCGTTACTTTCTGCCCCAACTCCTGATTATATTTGTAATTCCAGCCAACCAAGTCAAATTAAATCTAAAAGAAGTTACATAATAGAAACACATTTTTTTTCCACTGAGAAATAAATTTCCACTTTTCTTTTGAGACAGAGTCTTGCACTATTGTCTAGGCTGGACTGCAGTGGTACAATCATGGCTAACTATAGCCTCAACCTCCAGGGCTCAAGCAATCTTCTTGCCTCAGCCTCTTGAGTAGCTGGGACCACAGGTGTGTACCACCATACCTAGCTAAGTTTTTTCTTTCTTTCTTTTTTTTTTTTTTCTTGGTAGAGATGAAGTTCTCACTGTTGTCCAGCCTGGTCTCAAACTCCTGGCCTCAAGCAATCTACTCGCCTCTGCCTCCCAAAGTGCTGGAATTACAGGCATGAGCCACTGTGCCCAGCCAATAATCAGCTTTCTGTAACTTCTTTTTTTTGAGACGGAGTCTCGCTCTGTTGACCAGGCTGGAGTGTAGTGGTGCAATCTCAGCTTACTGCAACCTCTGCCTCCCAGGCTCAATTGGTTCTCCTGCCTCAGCCTCCCCAGTAGCTAGGATTACACGTGCTGCCACCATGCCCAGCTAATTTTTTTCTGTATATTTACTTATTTATTTATTTTTGAGACGGAGTTTCACTCTTGTCGCCCAGGCTGGAGTGCAGTGGCGCGATCTTGGCTCACTGCAACCTCCGCTTCCTGGGTTCAAGCAATTCTCCTGCCTCAGCCTCCCAAGTAGCTGGGATTACAGGTGTGCGCCACCACACCCGGCTAATTTTTGTATTTTTAGTAGAGATGGGGTTTCGCCATGTTGGCCAGGCTGGTCTCAAACTCCTGACCTCAAGTGATCCGCCCACCTTGGCCTCTCAAAGTGTTGGGATTATAGGCGTAAGCCACCGCGCCTGGTCTATTTATTGATTTTTGAGACTGAGTCTTGCTCTGTTGCACAGGCTGGAGTGCAGTAGCCCAATCTCGGCTCACTGTTCCTGGGTTCAAGTTATTTTCCTGCCTCAGCCTCCCTAGTAGCTGGGATTACAGGCATGCACCACCATGCCCAGCTAATTTTTTTTAATTTTTGTATTTTTAGTAGAGACGGGGGCTTCATCATGTTGGCCAGGCTGCTCTCGAACTCCAGAACTCAGGTGATCTGCCCGCCTCCACCTCCCAAAGTTCTGGGATTACAGGCATGAGCCACTGTTCCCAGCCGATTTTTTCTTTTTTTTTTAAACAGAGTCTCGCTCTTTCGCCCAGGCTGGAATGCAGTGGCACAATCTCGGCACACTGTGATCTCCACCTCCCGGGTTCAAGCGATTCTCCCTCAGCCTCCCGAGTAGCTGGGATTAAAGGTGCCCAACACCATGCACGGCTATTTTTTTTTTCTTTTTGTATTTTCAGTAGAAACGGGGTTTCCCTATGTTGGTCAGGCTGGTCAGGAACTCCTGATTTCATGTAATCTGCCAGCCTCAGTTTCCCAAAGTGCTAGGATTACAGGCGTGAGCCACCGCGCCCAGCTCTGTAACTTCCTTTTAACAGTAAAGCATTTCAAACCACTTACATTAAGACTGGAAACTAGAACTCCTCAGTTATTCCTCCTTTAAATATTAAAATATGGAGACTTCTATACTTTAGAATTCTAGTTTTAATAAGCAAATTCTAGATTTTAATCTCTTAGTTCCTTTTCACATAGGACCAATGAGTACATTTTTATGAAAATAATTTTGTTCAGCTGAAAGATAAACTTTACTATTTCAAATTCCTAAAACATTTCTGCTTAAAAGAATATAGACACAAGTTCTTGACTAAGTTGCTGAAACATTTTTGTAACTAACTGATGGGACGATGCCAGATGACAAACAGCTTCTTCATACTTATTTATAAGAATCTCCAGATTCTGCACAAGAATGTTATATAACCACAGAAATCTACATCTACAAACTTATAAACTAAAAATACTTTTTTTCAAGGGTGGGGGGACAGGGTCTCACTCTCACCCAGGCTGGAGTGCAGTGGTGTGATCCTAGGCTCAGGTAATCCCCCACCTCAGCCTCCTGAGCAGCTGGGACTACAGGCACACACAACCTTGTCTGGCTAATTTTTGTATTTTTTGTAGAGACAGGGTTTTGCCGTGTTGCTCAGGTTGGTCTTGAACTCCTGGGCTCAAGTGATTCACCTGTCTCCGCCTCCCAAAGTGCTGTGATTACAGGCATGAAACCACTGCGCCCAGCCTTATTTTCAAAATGCTTCTTAAATGTCTTTAGAGACAATATTCATCACTTGGTATGTATTGTTATAAGACGTTTGAAAACCAACAGAATTTCAAATGCATATTATAAAAACAATCCCACTTTAACATTTAGTATTTACATTTGGATTGAACTACTAGTAGAGAGTCTGTCAGCTAAAGGCATGAAAAAGAGCTTGATACGGAACAATTCTTAATTCTAGAAGACATTTTAGAAATAGAAGGTAAAGGCCATATCCATACTGTCAAAATGCAGCCAAAGTTGAGAGAAGGTGGGATGGTTAATGGGTACAAAAGAAACATAAATAATTAATAAGATCCAGTATTTGATAATGTAACATGGTGATGATGGTCAATAATAATTGTACATTTAAAAATAACTAAGAGTAGGATTGGATCGTTTGTAACACAAAGGATAAATACTTGAGGGGATGGATAACTCATTTTACACGATGTGATTGGTATGCACTGCACGCCTGTACCAAAACATCTCATGTACACCGTAAGTATATACAGCTGCTCTGTACCCATAAAAATTGATATTAAAAATTTTAAACATTAAAAAATACAGCAAACACTCCAGAAAACATTCATTTTATTTGGTTTTCATCCCATCTAGTTATAAAATTAGAAATTCTTGTTGCAAACACTGTGCCAAACACATAAAAAAAATGGCCAAGTTCTAATAATAAGCTGAGGCATTGACTGAGGATTCCCCATCAACAAATTGAGTGTCTCTCAGTGGCAAGAACAGTCAATGGGCTCCTTTGTGATGTTCACTTACACAGTTATTTAGTGTACTTGCCTATACAGAGTATATTTGCTACACAGAATCAATAGTTACGCGCCTAAACAGAATCAATGTTCCCACTGTTCCATTTAAGAAAATCCCAATTTTATTCAAGACAACAACATACCCAGTTAAAAACAATTCTCTTGCCTCCCTTACAGCTAAGTGTGATCTTGTGACTCAAATCTGAGCGAAAGAATTTCAGTGCTATTGTGAGGTGGGATTCTGGTGAGATCCTTTGAACAGGTGACAGACACCGTGTGGTACTATTTTCAACACGTGCATAAACACACAAAGAAATGACAAAGAAGAGACATATTTACTCCTGGAAACACAGTAACTCTAAAAAGCCTTAGTCAGGATATTATAAACAGGTTTATGGTTATACCCAACAAGTCAGTAGACTACATAACAAAGCTGGAAACATTTTTTCCCCTGCAAAATGGTACCATAAAACAAATCAATACAAACATATATATTAAGTTTTACTTTAAGGTTTTATTTTTGTCTATATCTTTGAAAAGATTTCTTTTACTCCCCGAACTCCCCCCCAAAAGCTGGTGCCTTTAAACTCCTTTAAAATAATTATTACAAAAAAGAATCAGAGTTGAGTTTCAGAGGCCCAAACAGATACTGTATCAAATAAAACAAATAAAGCAAATAGATAAAACATTTTCCTAGGTAACAATATTTCCTTCTTTTAGTGCCCTCTTTTATTTCAGCAGCCCATTTTATCTAACTAAAATGAATCAACTACCCTTTAGAACCACTGAGAACTACTACGAATTAAAACGAGACAAAACAAAAACACCAAACCAAAAGCATCTCAGAGCTGATAGGGACCCTTAACACTAGAGATAGAAACCCATTGCCTTTTTTCAAAGAATAGAAAATAAAATGAGCTAGGCTCCCGCCTGTAATCCCAACACTTTGGGAGGCTGAGGAGGAAGGATCATTTGAGGTCAGGAGATCAGCCTGGGAAACACAGCAAGATCTCATCTCTACAAAAAATTTTAAAAATCAGCCAGGTGTGGTGGTGCACATCTGTAGTTCCAGCTACTTGGAAGGCTGATACAGGAGGATCACTTGAGCCAGGGAGTTCAAGGCTGCAGTGAGGTATGATTGTGCTACTGCATTCCTGCCAAGGCAACAGAGTGAGATCTTGTCTCAAAGAAAATGAAATTAACTCACCATCATATGGCAATTTTGATTTTTGCGCAAGTCACAAGTTAATTACTCATCAAGAAAACAGGAAACAATAGCTGCTCTGCATTCTGCACATTCACAGAGCCTTCATTTCTAGCTTAGAAAAGAGGCTCGATGAGTGGACATAATGTCCTTCTCCCCCTTATATACAGAGCTAGACATCCATTTTCAAATTTTCAAATGTCTAGATCTAAATCACAGTAAGGTCATGCATCTATGCCATCTTTACTAGAGAAACTTTTTTTAGATTCAACTGACAACTTCTGGTATTTGTCATTTGTTTTTGAGACAAGGTCTCATTCCATCATCAGGTGAGAGTGCAGTGGCACGATCACAGCTCACTGCAGCATCAACTTCCTGGGCTCAGGTGATCCTCCCTGCTCAGCCCTCAAGTAGCTGGGACTACAGGCTCATGCCACCATGCCCAGCTAATTTTTTTGTATTGTCTGACAGGGTTTCACCATGTTGCCCAGACTGGTCTTGAACACCAAGGCACAGCAATACACCCCTTTCGACCTCCCAATGGTATTTATCATTTTTCTTGTGCTTTCCAGTAAAATATAATGCTAGATCCAAAAATAATAAACACAAAGAGTCTGAAGTAGTTGAGAACCACAGGCCATTTAAAAAATTAAAATTCATTGCTTGTTGCTAACCTAATTTATTTTGGGTCCCCAAGAAATCTCTTTTAGGCCATAGACTGATTTGCAATGCATATTTAATCCTTTTAAATAAGCTGATAATTAAAAAATTATGATTTAAATACAACAGATTGAACAAAACTAGTATGGAGATAGGAACATAAAACTAAAAAAATTTCCAAAAAAAGCCACCATTTCATCTATTTCTTTATAAAGTACAATTAAACCATTTGTAAAGCATGTACTAATGGAAATATGCAAGGTAAAAGTAATAGTTGATTTGTTAAATGTGCTACATTTCTAACAAATCAAATAATAAAATGGAAAATAAAACACCATAACTGTAAAATTCCTATTACTAATTAAGCTTCAAAATTCTATCCCAAAACTCCTTTCACAAATTACTAGTAAAAAATATAATAAAATTTTAGTTTGATATATTCCACTGAATGGCTTTCAAACATTTTTTTTTAACCTCAACCCACAGTGAGGAATACATTTCTCCTTTCGACTGAATGAAAACACACACACACCCACACACACATACACACATCACACCCTTCTAAAACAGAAGTTTTATGGAGCAACACAGTGGCCAGTGGCATAGATGGCTGCTTGCTCACAAAACTGACTCTTCTATTCTTCCTTAGTAATAAAGTAAAGCAAGGCACATGCCTGCTCAGCTAGAAATTACATTTCTCAGCCTCCCTTGTTGCAAAGTTTGACCATATAGCTAAGTTTTTGCCAACAGAAGGTGGACAGAAACGAAGTGTGACACTTGCAAGCCTGGACCTTAAGGCCCTGAGTACAAGCTCCATACCCTGTCTCTTTTCAGGAGGCTGGGGCACCTTCGGGGCTATGATTGAGCTTCAGGTGTACAGACAGGGACACCACTGTGGAGAGAGGAGCAGTAAGATGGATGACTCTGGCCTCTTAAAGGCTTGTGGGGAACCAATCAGAACTGTTCACCTTAGGAATGCTGCATGGAAAATTAAACTTTTGTTTTCCTCACGCCACTGCATTTTGGTGTCTCCTTAATGCAGCAGCCTAGCCTTTATCCCAAAGCTTATATTTACCTTTACTACCTGCGATGTATGTTATCATATTCTATTCTATTTTGTTCTATTAAAAAAAAGAAATCCTGCTACTCAACCCACTAAACTGATTTTCCAACTCAATAATTGGACATACAAACCTACAGTTTGAATACCACTATGGTAGGAAGAGAGAGGAGTAAACAGATAAAACTCAGTAAATACAAATACTTAACGAATTGAATTAATTCTGACCATAAATAATCAAGATATAAGTCAACTGGCCATTTTGTAAACTTCTGACTCACCCTCCTAACATTTGACACAACTGCCCTTTCATGAGTGTTCTTTGTTCTTTCTGAACAAAGTATTTTTGAAAAGTTATCAAGTATTTGCTTTCCAAATACTTTTTCCTCTAATAATAAAAATCCCAAATTACTTTAAAAGGTCAAACAAATTTTTATTGCATTTGCTAACACTGTGTCTCAAATTTTTCTCTACAAAATAAGCTCAAATGTTTGTAATTTTAAAATTCAATACTTCCATGTGTGATTTTTGAAGTATACCAGTTCGGACAAGAAATCTGTATTTGGTTCACATTATTTTAATCCTGTCTCATCTCAACCGAACATGTAAATTTTTTAGCACTTTTATATAGTCTTGTGCTTGTTTTATTCAATTAACCAAGTAATTAATTAATTTTTAGAGACAGGATCTTGCTTTGTCACCCGGGCTGGAGTGCAGAATATGATCATGGCTTACTGCAGCCTGAAACTCCAGGGCTCAAGTGATTCTCTCCTCCTGATTAACTAGGACCACAGGCGTGCGCTACGACGCCCGCCTCCTTATTTAAAGAATTTTTGTAGGGATGGGGTCTCACTCTGTTGCCACGGCTGGTCTCAAACTCCTGGCCTCAAATGATCCTCCTGCCTTGGCCTCTCAAAGTGCTGGGATTACAGGCATGAGCCACACAGCACCTGGCCTGAATTATTTTAGATTATGTAAATTAAAGTTAAAACTCTAAGTCATAGAAAATGTCTCCATAACAGAAAGCATAAATTAAATTGTAAAATTTGTAAAGGCTAAAAAGCTGACTAAACCCTTTCCTATTATAGTGGTAAATGAATCAAATATGAAATTATATAAAATCATAGCATTTTTCACTCCTAAGGGTAAAAATTCTAGTTAACTTGTCAAAATCTGTTCTAAAAGCCTCTCCATAAATTATATTAAAGTCTGCTTAAGCAATTCACCTAGGATTTTGTTTGAACACCCAATTCAAATTTACATAAGTAACTTGAACTTGATATTTTATATATAAAAGCTATAGAAGAAAATGGAGAGAAAATGTGGTTTAAATGTTTTAAATCTTAAATCTTACTAAAAGTACCTAAGGATGCCTCACTGTAAAATAGTGTCTACACCCAGATAGTTTTTAAGTATTCAATTACTTTAGTTAGATACTATTTTGTATTTTTATAATATATCAAAAAAATGTTTTTTGGGACGGGGTCTCCCTCTCTCGCCCAGGCTGTAGTGCAGTGGTGCAATCACAGCTCTGTGTAGCCTCACCCTCCCAGGCTCAAGTGATCCTCCCAGCTCCGCCTACCAAGGAGTCAGGACTACAGGTACACACTACCATGCCTGGCTAATTTTTTTGTACTTTTGGTAGAGATGGGGTTTTACCATGTTACCCAGGCTAGTCTTGAACTCCTGAGCTCAGATGATCCACCCGCTTCAGCCTTCCAAAGTGCTGGGATTACAGGTGTGAGACACCTCGCCCCACCCCCAGAATCTTAATTACCCTTATTAATGGCATGTAGGAGAGGTCTACATAATCCAAATAAGAAGAGCATTTTAATGTTCACTATCAACACACATAAAATCAAGCAGAAAAATCATTCATTTAAAAATATATACACATACATAAGAAAGAACAAAATCATGTCCTTTGCAGCAACATAGATGTAGCTAGAGGCCATTATCCTAAGTGAATTAATGTAGAAACAGAAAATCAAATACCACATGTTCTCACTTACAAGTAGGAGCTAAACACTGGGTACACGTGAACATAAAGATGGAAACAGGAGGCCGGGCGCGGTGGCTCAAGCCTGTAATCCCAGCACTTTGGGAGGCCGAGATGGGCGGATCACGAGGTCAGGAGATCGAGACCATCCTGGCGAACACAGTGAAACCCCGTCTCTACTAAGAAATACAAAAAATAGCCGGGCGAGATGGCGGGCGCCTGTAGTCCCAGCTACTCGGGAGGCTGAGGCCGGAGAATGGCGTGAACCCGGGAGGCGGAGCTTGCAGTGAGCTGAGATCCGGCCACTGCACTCCAGCCTGGGCTACAGAGCGAGACTCCGTCTCAAAAAAAAAAAAAAAAAAAAAAAAAAAGATGGAAACAGGAGACACCAAGGACTCCAAAAAGGGGGACGCAGGGAGGGAGGAGGGCAAGGGTTGAAAAACTACCTATTAGATACTAAGTTCATAAATTCATTATTTGGGTGACAGGTCCAAACCTCAGCATTATACAATATAGCCATGTAACAAACCTGCACATGTACACCCTGAATCTAAAATAATAATTACAAAAAGGAGGGGATTACCATGTTAGCTACATATCTAAAGGGCGGTGTGGCCCCACTGATAACTATGTTACCTAATCATATTCTTTTTTTTGTTGGCAGGGGGTGCGACAGAGTCTTGCTCTGTTACTCAGACTAGAGTATAGTGGGGCGACCTCCGCTCACTACAACTTCTACCTTCTGGGCTCAAACAATCCTCCCACCTCAGCCTCCCGAGTAACTGGGACGACAGGCACGCACCACCATGCCTGGCTAATTTTTGTATTTTTTGTGGAGATGGGGTCTCACTACGTTGCCCCAGCTAGTCTCAAACTCTTGGGCTCAAGCAATCCTACTGCCTTGGCCTCCCAAAGTGCTGGGATTACAGGTGTGAGCCACTGTGCCTGTTCATAACATGTATTCCTTTTGAAAGAAAATGTATGTACTTAATTGATTTATTTGCTGGATGTTGGTCTTTAAGCTCCTGGAGGGCAGGAGCTATGTCAGGTTAGCTCTACTATGTGGTACAATATGTGGCATGTAGTATTTGCTCAATAAATATTTACAAATGTATGGCAAAACAAAACAAAAACTACACATATAGGTAAGCAATCTAATAACCATTTACTGTTACAGTTTTAATATTTCATATACTATTTTAAAAGCAATATATTAAATAATGACAGTGACAGATTATAACTCACTGACTAAACTAAGAATCCATGAATGCATACTAGTATGAATAAATAAATAAGAGAGCAGGGAAAGCACTTTTTTTTTTCTGAGATAGAGTCTACTGTCACCCAGGCTGCAGTGCAGTGGCATGATCTTGGCTCACTGCAACCTCTGCCTCCAGGGTTCAAGAGATTCTCCTGCCTCAGACTCCCGAGTAGCTGAGATTACAGGTGCCTGCCACCACACTTGGCTGATTTTTTGTATTTTCAGTAGAGACAGGGTTTCGCCATGTTGGCCAGGCTGGTCTCAAACTTGGCCTCAAGTGATCCGCCCGCCTCAGCCTCCCAAAGTGCTGGGATTACAGGCGTGAGTCACCGCCCCCAGCCCGCACCTTCTTATAATAGAATGCCAACTAATAAATATAGAATGGATGATGGAATTAGAAAATCACCATTTGACAACCATCACTGTAATAACTGATTCAGTCATGAATCATCAATAGATGCTAAAACTAGTAGAAAGTTTGATGAGAAATAGGATTTTTACATCATCTTAAATTATCTCCTCCAAATATACTTGTTAATTATAAGGTAAAAATAGTAACTTTATAAAAACCTGACAGGCACCACCTCAAAAAGTGATTAAAATACCATCAGCAATAATGGGACAAATTGATGTCATGTGACTTCTGATAGATATGACAAGTAAATGCAATGTGAGATCATGGATTAGATCCTAGACCAGAAAAAAAGTATTTCTGCTCTTTTGCTATAAAGGAAATTATTGGAACAACTGGCAAAATTTGAGTAAGGCCTGTAGATTTGATAAAAGCATTGTATCTATGTTAATTTCCTAAATGTCCTTGGTTTTTTGTTTGTTTGTTTTCCTTTTTTGAGATGGAGTCTCGCTCTGTTACTCAGCCTGAAGTGCAATGGCACGATCTCGTTTATTGCAACCTCCGCCTCCTGGGTTCAAGCGATTCTCCTGCCTCAGTCTCCCACGTGGCTGGGATTATAGGCACCCGCCACCATGCCTGACTAATTTTTGCATTTTTAGTAGAGATAGGGTTGGTTTCACCACATTGGCCAGGCTGGTCTCGAACTCCTGACCTCAGGTGATCCACCCACCTCAGCCTTCCAAAGTGTTGGGATTACAGGCGTGAGCCAACGCGCCCGGCCCTGAATGTCCTTGATTTTAGAAAATACACATTTAAATATTTATAGGTAAAGGGGTATCACGTCTACAACTTATTTCCAAATGGTTCAGAAATAAACACGTGTAGACAGAAAGGCAATGCAAATGCGGTAAACTAACATTAAGGGAATCTGAGTAAAGGGGATATGTGAATTCTTTGTATTACTCTTGCAACTTTTCTGTAAGTATAAAATTATTTCAAAACAGTATGAAAGCCATTAAAAACTAACAACACGTAAACAAAGCATTCGTTAAAACATAAGAAAAGGAATGGTTAAAGAGCAAATTACAGATGCTCAGGGTGGGTGCAATTTTGGTTTCATTAGTCATGTTTGAATTATTAATATTATTGCTGTCTTTCATCAAAGGGTCTTAGTGTACTTTATAAACATGTTTTACTTCCTTCACTCTACAGATGGGAAAACAGACATGTAGAAAAGCTCCCAAAATGTGGCAAGTTGATTTTGGAATGGAAACAAAGAAAATGTGACTTTTAATTAATAACATAGTGTTAAGATGTGATACAGCTAGACACAGCAGAAGGTATTCATTTACCTTGCTCTATTGTAAATCACTGGCTCATTTTCTTCCTGCACAGTTGTCAGCATATCCAAGTCTTGGAATATTTTCTGCATATAGTCCAAATATTTATAGCCTGAAGCTCTCTCTACTATGGCTGCCAGTAGGGTATAGCCAAAAGTTGAATACAAAAACTGACTACCTTGAGACATCATTGCAAGGAGGAAAAAAAGAAAATGCTTGATTATTATTCAAAACTACATAAAATATATTCCCACTGAAAATTAGCATACCTTTAAAACAGGAATATTTTACTGCAGCATTTAGAAAAAGAACACAGGACAAACACATCAACATATTGAATTAACTTTGCAATTGTCCTTATTCCAAGTCCTTAACACAAGAATAAAATTATGATCAGCACACTTAACATTTCACATAAATCTGCTCCTTTCTCTGATAATAAAGTAAGCAAATAAATCCTACCTCAAAACAAAACAAAAATCTTTCAAAGTGACACCAAAACAGGAAGAGGAAGAAAAGCAAAGCAAATTTGATTTCTTGAGTCAACTTTGTTCTTAATCTACCTCTACTCATTGTTTAGGGCATAAATGGGCAAACATGTTCTTATTTTAATACAATATATGGGTCAGGAGCAGTGGCTCACTCCTGTATCCTAGTATTTAAGGAGGCCAAGAGGGGAGGATCACCTGAGGTCAGGAGTTTGAGACCAGCCTGGCCAACACGGTGAAACCCTGTCTCTACTAAAATACAAAAATTAGCCAGGTGTGGTGGCGGGCACCTGTAATCCCAGCTACTCAGGAGGCTGAAGAAGGAAAATCGCTTAAACGCAGGAGACGGAGGTTGCAGTGAGCTGAGATTGTGCCACTGCACTCCAGCCTGGGCGACAGAGCCAGACTCCATCTCAAATAAAAATAAATAAATAAATAAAATAAAATGTAGGCACACTAACCTTGTTTCAAATACATATTTAAATTTAAATACATATTCAAATATATATAGTATTTCAAATAAATAACTTTATATCATTTTGGGTTCTGGACAAACTCAAACTGGTTTGAGACAGGGTCTTGCTCTTGCTGTTGCCCAGGCTAGAGTAAAGTGGTATGATCGTAACTCACTGCAACCTTGAACTCCTGGGCTCAGGGATCCTCCCACCTCAGCCTCCTGAGTAGCTGGGACTACTTACAGGCGCAGGCCACTGAACCTGGTTATTTAAAAAAATTTTTTTGTAGAGACAGGGCATTGCTTTGTTGCCCAGACTAGTCTTAAACTCCTGGGCTCAAGCGATCCTCCCACCTTTGCCTCCCTAAGTGTGTTGGGATTACAGGCGTGAGCCAACTGTGCCCAGCATGGAACTTCATTTTTAAGATAAAATCCAAAATTATATTTTATTTCCTCTTATTAGTTATATTTATATAATATCTATTCAACTAAAAGCTTTTAAAATGAAAATAGAATATAAGTATATAATTTATACTATGGTAAATTTAGATTTTAAGTAGCTTCAATAGGCACCAAATCAAAAAATAAAACAAAGATAATTATTTGTACGGATCAGCTTTTTGGGAAAAATTATTGATGAACGCTCATTTCTTTAAGAAATAAAGGCACAAAATAAGCTGAGCAATTTAAATTCTAACCAAGTACTAAAATATCAGCAATACCTTAACATGTCTATTTTGGTCCAGGTTGTATTTAGAGAACTATTATTCCAACATTTCTCCATAAGTTTGCATGAACATCTTGATACCGAGAATCCTCTAAATGACTGGGTAGTCTCCAATGAGGCAAAATTTAAACAACGAGCTGCCTGGATACTAGGCTTTGTTAGAAACTACAGATAAAAACACAAGCACCAGACTAGCCCATATCACAAACATTAGCCTCACTGAATGCACTCAGGATGGTATCATTTTGGATTTCCTGAAAATTAACATTTCAGTAATGATGATTTTGTTAAGAGAAGGGATGAACACTCACCAGGCTTAAAGAACAAAGGATCATTTTTAAATAATCTTAGGGATTCAATTGAATTTTCAAACTTTTCTCTCAAATATAATTCGCCTTGTTCAAAATCATTCTTTTTCTTGCCAGGTTTTGAATTCCGGCTTTTGGCTTCATTCTCCTGCTCTGTTTTAAATTTAGTAAAATCATTCTTTTCATTACTTTTGCCTTCTTTTTCTTGCTCAAATGCAACAGTCTCTTTCATCATCTTCAAGGCTTTATAAGCTTTCTCTTCTTTCACCTTTTTTATGTCCTTTTCATAATGACGAATTCCACTTAAATGGGAAATCAGTAATCTTGTTGTGACAGAAACCTAATTGTAAAAACACGAAAATTCAATTACAGTATTAACCCGAAAAACAGAAAGTTAGTTACCTTGGAATAATGTCTCAGTAATATTTTCCATTTTGAACTGCTGCTGGGAAAATGTCATGTACAAATCCTTAGCCTCAAATTTCAGAAAAATACCTACCTGATTATCATCTTGATGAAAAAAACCTAATACATTAACAATAACTAAAAAGCCAAAGAATCCTATGAAACATTTTAAATATAAATTCTAGCATAAACCATTTAACATGCCATTAGTAAAATGAACTGTGAGTTTCACTACCTTTTCACCTTCATATTCTTTTTCTGGGAATTCGGGAACATAATGTTGTACTGGAATATCAAGATCCAGTTTCCCTGCTTCCCACAATTTGGCAAGAGCAACCATGGTGAGACTTTTGCTGATGCTGGCAATTCGCATAACTGTCTCTGGCTTACATGGTACACGGTTCTCAACATCAGCATAACCTAAACCTTTGGAGGAAAAAAGTAAAAAGTCACTATTAAAGGCTTCATGGTCAAACAAGTCTTCAAAAACTGAAATAATACTATCTTTAAACATGCTGTGTTTATCTAAAAGAAAAGATACTCCACTTTTATAAGTTACTTAACACTGGACATGTAAAGGATTAAAATCTTAGTATACTGGTAAGTCTAACAATTTAACCTTATAACTAAAGTGAAATTGTACCCTGTTTGCAATAGCAACTTTCTATGACTTAGATACAAATTTTTCTTAGCTTATCTAAACAACTGAGTTATTCCATATTTTAAATAAATTATTATTTAAAGAAAACATCATTATTCTTCTTCAGATTATATTTATTTTTGACTTTTGAGTAAATTTCCACCAAATTCCTTGAAATAGCCACTCAATAAAAGTAAGTGTGGGCCGGGCGCAGTGGCTCATGCCTATAATCCCAGCACTTTGGGTGGCCGAGGCGAGCAGATCACCTGAGACTGGGAGTTCGAGACCAGCCTGGCCAACATGGTAAAACCCCATCTCTACTAAAAATACAAAAATTAGCTGGGCGTGGTGGCGTATGCTTGTAATCCCAGCGACTCGGGAGGCTGAGGCAGGAGAATCGCCTGAACCTGGGAGGCGGAGGTCGCAGTAAGCTGAGATCACGCCATTGCACTCTAGCCAGGGCGACAGAGTGAAACCCTGTCTCAAAAAAAAGTGTGAAAAGATGTCCCACAAACCAAATCTAGCTAACCATCAATTTAATTTGGCTGCAAACCAGAAGAAAAATTATGTACTAACTTAAAGCTTTTTCCAGAAAAAATTTTAAATTTGGTTTCTATGTTCTCACAGGTTGCAAGTGTGTAAATCTAACCAAGAAAGAGAAAGTGCCTGTAATCCCAGCACTTTGGGAGGCGGAGGCAGGTGGATCACCTGAGCTCAGGAGTTCGAGACTAGCCTGAGCAACATGGCAGAAACCGCATTTCTACAAAATATACAAAAGAGGGCAGGGCAGAGCAGAGCAGAAAAAAGCCTGGCATGGTAGAGTGGAAGGAAGGAAGGAAGGAAGGGAGGGAGGGAGGGAGGGAGGGAGGGAGGGAGGAAGGAAGGAAGGAAGGAAGGAAGGAAGGAAGGAAGGAAGGAAAGAAAAAAGCCTGGCATGGTGGAGTACACCTGTAGTCTCAGCTACTTGGGAGACTGAGATGGGAGAATCATCTGAGCCCAGGAGTTTGAGACTGCAGTGAGCCAAGATCACACCACTGCATGCCAGCCTGGGCAAAAAAGAGACCTTGTCCAAAAAATAAATAAATAAATAAATAAATAAATAAATAAATAAAAGACAGAAAACCAAGATCTGAAAAGAAATAAAAGGAACACAATGACTATAAAATTGTATAATTGTAAATATCTAAAAAATATTTGCATAAAGTCCATAAAGCTGACATTTATGTAATTTTTGATTACGAGATTTATCATAAATTAGGTATAATGATCAGACTATACTTATACTTGAAGGAAGAATCATTTTCCTTTTTTAAAAAATTTTAAGCCAGGGCCGGGCGCGGTGGCTCAAGCCTGTAATCCCAGCACTTTGGGAGGCCGAGACGGGCGGATCACGAGGTCAGGAGATCGAGACCATCCTGGCTAACACGGTGAAACCCCGTCTCTACTAAAAATACAAAAAAACTAGCCGGGCGAGGTGGCGGGCGCCTGTAGTCCCAGCTACTCGGGAGGCTGAGGCCGGAGAATGGCGTGAACCCGGGAGGCGGAGCTTGCAGTGAGCTGAGATCCGGCCACTGCACTCCAGCCTGGGCTACAGAGCGAGACTCCGTCTCAAAAAAAAAAAAAAATTTTAAGCCAGGCGCCGAGGCTCATGCCTGTAAACCCAGCACTTTGGGATGCCGAGGCAGGCGGATCACCTGAGGTTGGGAGTTCGAGACCAGCCTGACCAACATGGAGAAACCCCGTCTCTAATTTTTGTAAAAATACAAAAATTAGCCACGTGTGGTGGTGCATGCCTGTAATCCCAGCTACTTGGGAGGACGAGGCAGTAGAATTGTTTGAACCTGGGAGGCGGAGGTTGTGGTGAGCTGAGATGGCACCATTGCACTCCAGCCTGGGCAACTAGTGAAACTCCAAAAAATAAAAATAATTAATAATACAATAAATTTTTTTTTTATAGAGACACAGGTGTCACTATGGTGCCTGAGCTCGTCTCAAACTTCTGGCCTTCAGCGATCCTTCCTCCCCGGCCTCCCTAAGCACAGGGATTACAGGCGTGCACCACGTCAACTGGCTCATTTTTCTTCAAATTCAAACCCCTACTGCTTCCATCAACTTACTGCCTTTAAATGGCATATGAAACTTTTTTTTTTTGAGACAGAGTCTCGCTGTTGCCCAGGCTGGAGTGCAGTGACATGATCACGGCTCACTGCAAACCTCCACCTCCCAAGTTCAAGCGATTCTTGTGCCCCAGCCTCCCGAGTAGCTGAGATTACAGGCACGCACTAGCATGCCTGGTTAATTTTGTGGTTTTAGTAGCGACAGGGTTTTGTGACGTTGCCCAGGCTGCTCTCGAACTCCTAAGCTCAGGCAATCCACTTGCCTCTGCCTTTCAAAGTGTTAGGATTACAGGCGTGAGCCACTGCACCCGGCCCGAAACATCATTTTCTAAAAGTACAACTCCTAGAAACCTAGGATGACCAATTAGATCAATTTCTGTGCAACAGAGAAGTTATGAAAAATAATT
This sequence comes from Theropithecus gelada, assembly GCF_003255815.1. Lineage (NCBI taxonomy): Eukaryota > Metazoa > Chordata > Mammalia > Primates > Cercopithecidae > Theropithecus > Theropithecus gelada. The sequence goes on along the minus strand of NC_037674.1, from coordinate 38,445,033 downwards.
CCTTGATAAAAGTATCATAAAATGAATAGAAATCCCTCTCCCTAAGTTTCTTGCCTTTTGTTTGAAAAAAATAGTTGACATCTCTGCCTGGTAAAAAGTCTAAGAAAGTAGACTGAAAAGTCATTAAAGACAAGGAATAGTGTATAACCCCAGTACTTAGTACTCTGCCTTTTACAGAAGAGGGGACTCAACAAATTGTTAACTTAATTAAAAAACAAAAATTCACAAATTCTGAGTTTTATCTACCCATAAATGTTACCTACAAGTACTCAGTTAATGGATTGTTCTAGTCACCCCTTATCTGTGGTTTCGCTTTCCTCAGTTTTAGTTATCCATGGTCCGAAACTATTAAATGGAAAATTCCAGAAATAAACAATTCTTAAGTTTTAAATTGCATGCCACTCAGAGTATTGTTGTGACTGTTCTATTTTATTATTATTGTTAACCTCTTACTATGACTGATTTATAAATTAAACTTTATCATAGGTATATATATGTAAGAGAAAATATAGAATATACAGGGTTCAATACCATCCACGTTTTCAGGCATCCACTGAGGGTCTTGGAATATATAAGGAGGGACTACTGTACACAACTTTCAGACCAATAAATTCAGTCCTAAGAGAAAAGTGGGAGTGGATAGAAGCAAGCCATCTTTATGACTCCAATTTATTAGTCACATTTTAAGCCTTACTGTGATTTAAAGACACCTGATTCTTTATTATGTTAGATGTTTTCTCCACAATATGCATCGTTTTAAGTAAATGCAATAGCATTTCATGGGATCCACTCTAACCAGTAAAACAATATTTTATTTACCAACTGGCACAGAACAAAACAACAATTTTCTGAACCCACCTTCTGACCAGACTTCTTTTCCATCTACAGAAACTCCAACCACTATGCCCGGTGCTCCCACCTCATCCTAAGACCGAAGGGAAAGAACTGACAGTTAGAGGCCTGCTGAAGAAAGCCCAGATCACTCCTCTAAGACCTTCCAAGGCCCCGCCCCAAGAGCATGGGCCCCGCCCCCTCCAGCCGGGCCCCGCCCACCTCGTCCCAGGCCATGCTCACTCACTCACAGCAAGCGATGTGCCTGTCCGCCTCCTAGGGGGAAGGGGCGGTCCCCGAGACAGGCGGTGACCTCCGCCCAGATTTGGGGAACCCCCAAGAGCGTCTGACCATGGCTCGGCGGTGGGGAAATGGGAAGTCTTTCTCGGAAGCCGATCGCGGACACCCCGCCGCCCCGGGTGGGGTCCACTCAGCCCCCGACAGCACCGCCGAGAGGGGTGGGTCCCCGGCCGCCTACGTCCCCCGCCCCAGTGGCCGCACCTTGATCCTGTGCAGCAGGTCGCGGCTGCTCTCGATGGCTCTGGCGAAGCCCCTGGAGTGGGGCGGCGCTGGGGTCTGCGGAGACCACGGGGCGAGGGACTGCGCCTGTGGCGGCTCGGCCAGAGGCGACGCCTCAGGGTCGGGGGCCGCGGGGGACTGCGCCGGGGCCGCGCCCCTCAGCCCACCCGCCAGCTTCACCCCGAGCGCCAGCCCCAGCCCCAGCCCGAGGCCCCCGACCCAGCCGTGGCCGAGCGGCGGCAGCCCGGCGCGCTGATGGACCCCGCGTCGTCCGCAGCTCGAGGCCAAGCCCCCGGGGGCGGCAGCCCGGACAGTCACTGCTGACAGGAGCCGGTACATGGCGTCTCTGTACAGCCGGCCGCCACCGAACTCACGCAGACCCGGGCGGCCGCGGCTCGGGGCGGAGGGAAGGACAGGGGGCGGGACGGGGGCGGGGACCGCGGTCAGACCCTAGCAGTCGACGCCTGACGACCCGAGCGCCGATCGCATCGAGCCCTTCCTCCTTTGCCTTTTCTTGTCTCTTCGTTGTTTTTCCTATCTTTCTGTCTCTCTTTCCTTTTTTTTCCTTTGCTTACCCTCAAATCAAGCGTCACCTCCAAGAAGCCTTCCTAGTTCCCGTCCCATGGGCGTTCTCGCCCTAACCATCTTGCCCCTCAGTGTGCACACTTCCTTAACAACAGTTAACACTTTGTATCATTTAACTACTTGTCAGATTCCTTACCAGACTGGGACTTCTTTGGGGAGCCTAGAAGAAGTTTTGGATCCTCAACTTCTGGAACAGCGCAGGGCACGCAGTAGACGCTCAGCAGGCATCTCCTTTCCCTTTAGAGATGCTTTTCTCCTTTCCCTTTCTCCTTTCCTCTTTTCTCTCTCTTGCCATCTCCCTTCTTTATGTCTCATTTCAGCTCCACCCATTTCCCTAAAGCTGTTTTAAAATCTACTGCTTCTGGAATTCTAGCTCCACACCGCACCAAAGATATGAAGTTACAAACAGACCTTTTATTACCTTTCACTCTTGTTGTCCAGGCTGGAGTGCAATGGTGCCATCTCAGCTCACCGCAATCTCCACCTCCGAGGTTCAAGCAATTCTCCTGCCTCGTCCTCCCAAGTAGTACTTTATCTCTTTCTGCAGCGATTTCTTTAGAAGAAGGAATGTTCTTCTACAGCTTCTTCTAGCCACAAGTCCTGTCTTACTATATCTCAGTTTAGTGTATGCTATTAACCACATTAACAAGCTAAAAAAGAAAAATCACATGATCATACCAATTTATGTGAACGTATCAATCATTAGGCAAAACACATTCATGACCGAAAAAACTCTTGGAAAAACAGGAATAGAGAAAAACTTCTTCAACTTGATAAAGAACATCTAACAAAAAAATCTGCTAACATTATGTTTAGTGGGAAAGACATACGAAGCAAGTATGTCCACTCTAATCATTCTTATTCAACAAGGTGCTAGAAATGATATCGAGTGCAATAAGGCAAGAAAGAAAATTAAAAGCACACAGATCAAAAAGAAAGAGATAAAATTGCCCTTATTTGCAGATGCCATGATTGCTTACATAAACAATTTTAAAGGAGCAGGCGCGGTGGCTCATGCCTGTTAATCCCAGCACTTTGGGAGGCCGAGGCAGGCAGATTGCTTGAGGCTAGGAGTTTGAGACCAGCCTGGCCAACATGACAAAACCCTGTCTCTACTAAAAATACAAAAATTAGCTAGGCATGGTGGTGCATGCCTGTAGTCTCAGCTACTCGGGAGGCTGAGGCACGAGAGTCACTTGAACCCAGGAGGCAGAAGTTGCAGTGAGTTGAGATCACGCCACTGTACTCCAGCCTGGGCAACGGGGCAAGACTCCATCTCAAAAAAAAAAAAAAAAAAAAAATCTTAAAAGGCAAAGAAAAACCCAACACCTCCTAAAATTAAAATGTGTGTCCAGCAAGGTTTAGGATACAATATAAGCATAAAATATCAATTATGTTTCTACGTGCTAGCAATAAACTTGTGGAAAAGTTTAATTAAAAAAATAAAGATGGCCAGGCATGGTGGCTCACACCTGTAATCCTAGCACTTTGGGAGGCCAAGGCAGGCAGATTGCTTGAGCTCAGGAGTTCAAGATCAGCCTAGGTAACATGGTGAAACCCCGTCTCTACAAAAAATACAAAAATTAGCCAGATGTGGTGGTGTGCGCCTGTGGTCCCAGCTACTTGAGAGGCTGAGGTGAGGGGATCACTTGAGCCCAGGAGGTTGAGGCTGCAGTGAGACAATATTGCATCACTGCACTCCAGCCTGGGTGACAAAGTGAGACCCTGTCTCAAAAAAAAAAAAAAAAAAAAAAAGACAGAATATGAACCAGGATGAATGTTCTGAAACTCAAATATAACCATATCTAACTCCTATTCAAAATGCTCTAAAGCTTAACCAGTAAGAGAAACTCCAGACTCCTATGGTTGGACATGTGGTAGGATAACCTATTGAGAAAAAAATGGGTTTTGTTTTTACAGAATCAGGTTCACCACAAAGGAATGAACTTCATTTCCTCTTCTGCCAAGAAGGGAGGCCAGGCCTCTGACCCTGGAAGGTCTGGGTTTTTCATAGCCCCAAGAGGGCAGTTAACAACTGTAACTGGTTGTTTAAGAGCTCCCAATCCACTGGAGTATAAACATCGAAGGTTTTGGTTTTCCCAGTAATTGCTACCTGCTTTGCTTGGCCAAATCCCTCCCCACCTGGGTAGAGGGGGATTTTAGTGATATCTCCATCTGGTCCAACACCTTATGGGTCACATCTAGCTATCAAAACAGTGTAATTTCAAGTGAACATTTGGTTGCTTCAGGTACTATTTCCCCTGCCAAGTCCACTTCAACGGCCTCTCTCCAGGAGCTGACCAGGGTGCCATTCAAAGCCGCAGGGAGGTCCCGGCTGGAGCGGGTAGGTGGTGCCATCAGGAATTTGCTTTCCCAGTCCGTCTCCCTTCGCTTGGCAGCACGTGTGTGAAGCAGGCCTCACCAATCAGAGGTGCACATATTCAGAAGCTGGCAATGCCATTGAGGGTGTTGGATGAGACATGCAGCTCTCTGGGCAGTAAACGGCAGGGGCTCTCATAGCATGGCAGGGCTGCCCCACTTTACCCACCACTGGATCAGTCGCAAGGCCGCTCTCAATGTCCCAGCTTCTAGGAGCACCCGAATCTTAAAAGACTCCGTTCATGTGTCCTTTACACTTGCAATCCTGGCATAATTAAAAATAACTCCACTTTCCCTCTCAAATGAGGAGATGAAATATGCAGCCATCCCACCCCATATGTTTTAATAAATTCATTTTCTATTTAACTGGCCAGAGTGGTCTTTGAATTTGCAGCTAAGAACGTGCCTGATACAAAGGGCTTCTCAGAATCAGGCTCCTCCCTCCTACCCCATCTCTATCCGGCTGTGAGTCGATTGCAGTTCTATTAAAATAGATGGCTGTTAAATGCCTCCAGGGCATTGGACAGGCTCTTCTTTCTTCCTGGAACGTTTTTCCCTCCAGCGTCCACCTGGCAAACAGTGTCTTCCTCCCTCTTTGTGCCCTGCATTCCTCTATTGTCACACTTAGCCCCATGTTACAATTGTACTAGACTTTTTGGGTTTGTTCTTTGAAATTTCTCTGCCAATGATTTTTGAGTTCCCTCAGATTAGAGACTTAGTTTTCTCCAGGGTGAGCCCAATGCTGGTCACATGGTAAGTTTCAACAAATATGTATTGAAAACTTCATATGAATGAGTGTCAAACTGCACTTTTTATAGAAAAATGGTGAAATCAATTGGTTATAATTACTGCTTTACAGAGTAGCTCTAGCAGTGTGCTACTAAGTTGAATTCTCTGAAGATTTTCATTTGTAGATCTTGAGTTTTAGCTGGAGAGAACCAAACCTATCAGGGGTCTGGAAAATGGAATTCAAGTCAGGAGTGGACCTTAAGTTGGACTAAGCCATGTCACACCTATAGGGAGACAAATGGTGACAGCTCATGATTATTATTAGACTGCTTTGTGACTGCTATGTGCTGGCTGCCTTATATACATCTTTTTTTTTTTTTTTTTTTTTTGAGATGGAGTCTTGCTGTGTCACCCAGTCTGGAGTGCAGTAGTATGATCGTGGCTCACTGCAACCTCCACCTCCCGGGTTCAAGCAATTCTCTGCCTCAGCCACCTGAGTAGCTGGGATTACAGGTGCCCACCAACATACCCGGCTAATTTTTGTATTTTTAATAGAGACAGGGTTTCACCATCTTGGCCAGGCTGGTCTTGAACTCCTGACCTCATGATCCACCTGCCTCGGCCTCCCAAAATGCTGGGACTACAGGCATGAGCAACCACGCCTGACCTAGTAACAGTTTAAAGGATAAAGCAGGGAAGCACTAGGGACAAGAGGCAAGGATTTCAGGCCCTGTTCTACCACCAATGAGGTGGGCTCACTTCAGGCTAATGATTTCCCTTCCGAATGTTAGGATCTGTATCTGTAAACCAGCATGCACTCTGAGGTCCCTTTCAGCCACATAGTACAAAAATTCTAAACCTCTCAGCAAGAGGTTCACTATAGAAGATGATGCTGGGTAAGAGGAAACAAAAGAAAAGGAAAGAAGGAAGGAAAGAAAGGGAAAAGAAAATAAAGAGAGAGAGAAAGAGAAAAGAAAAAAAAACTTCCTAATAGTGGAAGTTGGAATAGGTTCAGCATTGTTTTAGGAAAGAGAAGTTCTTTCTGGAAGCTTCTCAAGCCTCTCTCTGTTCTTGATGGAACCCAACACAAGCACTCTGCATCTAGCAGGCCCTCCATAATGATTTCTTACTAATGAACAGCATCTAGGGTGTCAGAGTTGGATCTTGAGTCCTGGATATATCTAATAATCTCGTCTCCCAGCGCTTCACCTGGCCTGTGATAAACAAGTGTTTGATACGGCGACCCTCTTGTTTTCCAGACTTTTTTAGTTAGAGTTCTCTGTGGGATGTTTTTCAAACATTCTCAGGTAATGATAACAGGGCCATAATGATAACCCAGAGATGCTTGTAACTTTTATGTGATTAGCTGGGAGAAATAATTAGAGGTTTTAAAGGTGACAAAAAAATTTTATTGAACCTGATCAGCCTTTGACATATGCAGACTGGAGCTGTAAGAGTTGCAAAATGGAGATAGCGATGCGGGATATTTAAAGGTAGAGTAGAAGGCCCAGACCAGAGAGAGCAGCTGTTAGTTTGCTGAGGAAATGGTCTCCCTTCTCGTCACAAACCATTTCATTATCTATGCATATATCAAAGCAGCATGTTATATATCTTAAATATATACAATAAAATCTTTTTACAAATTCCTTTCATTTATCTGTTTGCAAATTGGAGGAGCTAGAGACTAGGACGCAGTTAGGTCTGAACAATGCAATAGGCAGGTCGAGCTCATGACTGGTCAAGGAATAGGCAAGGCCAGGGGAAGCTGTGACCAGGGAGACAGGTAGCCAAAGTGACACTCCTCAGATGTGGCAGCTGTGGCTCCCACCTCCCCATGTCAGCCCTTCCACTTGCCAGTGCCTGCCTGAGGACTCTGGTGCCGGAGCCTGTCTTGTCCATGAGTGCAGCAGGCAGGAAGTGTTGGGGAGTAATTGCTGTCCCCTTCAAAAAAATAAAGATGGATGGGAGTAGGTGTAAAATGCCTCAGCACTTTTGCCCTTCTGGGATAACTGTTTCTGAGTTCCCCGAGGGGATCAAGCTTCAGCCATGTAGGTAACTTGCATGATCTCGCATCCTTCACTGTCTCCTTCCTTTCCCTGTCTCACATCTTCAGTGGTGTTTCCTAGGCTCATCTCCCACACACTACCTGAGCTGGAATCCTTGTCTCAGGTTCTACTTGTGGGGAAACCCCAACTAAGTCAGCAGGCCACTAGGAAGATGATGGGTAAGGTCACTGACTTGTAGCCAGGGGGCTAACAGAACACAAGGACGCCATGGGGCTTATAACACGGAAGAGGAAGTAGCTGAAGTGTCCAGTATACAAAGAGATGAGCATGGTGAGACTCATGGGTATGTGAGCAGGAAGGGGCAAGCTTGATCGGAAGCCTACCCTAGGCCTGACCCTGTGTTTGGTATTAGGTACATATTGTCTCTGTCGATCCTTACAGAACTATACACTAGAGAGATATCACCTCCATTTTCCAGGTTGAAGGAAGTTAAGTAACTCATTCATGATCACACGACTGGTAGAGAGGGGCTGTGAACCAGGCCTCCCTGGTACCAAAGTCTATGCTGTATTCCCAAACCTCACCTGACAGCCCACAAATCATGAGTGATCAGTGACCAGTCGGTGTGGTTTTCATGAGAAGAGCCAGCCGTTCCTCAGGCCAGGCCAGACTTCCCAGGGTGGAAGGACCTTGGAGAGGTTGAGGTCAGCTACATGGGGACTCAGCTTAGCAGATCCAGAAACTTGATTTGGTGACCTCCTAGCAGTAATCTGGCCCAGGGGACTGAATGACAGATACCAGATTCTCCAGAGGCTCATGAATGATCTGGGTACTGACTGATCTGTTGACCAGATATTTATGCTCATTAGCGTATTAGTTTTCTGTTGCTGATGTAACAAATGACCACAAACTTAGTAGCTTCAAACAATACACATTTATTATCTTACAATTCTGGCAGTCAGAAGTCTGAAATCAGTTCCACTGGTTTTAAATGAAGGTGTGGGCAGGGCTGCCTTCATTCTGAAAGCTCTAGGGGATAATCAGTTTAATTGCCCTTTCCAGATTCTAGAGACCATCTTCATTCTTTGGCCCCTTCACCTGCCTTCAAAGCCAGCAGCATAGCAGCTTCCAGCCTCTATGACTCTGACGACCCGGACTCCTTCTTGTTAGATTTGGCGCATCCAGACGATCCTGGAGAATCTCCTCATTTCAACATTCTTAGTTTAATCACAGCCACGAAGTCCCTTTTGCCACATAAAGTAATGTATTCACAGGTTCCAGGGATGAAGACATGGACATCTGGAGGGAGCCATTCTTCAGCCTATCTCCTTCCGTCAGTTTTTTTCTCTTCCCATAGCAGGATCATAGTTAAGCCAGCCTATGGGCAGAGACTGCTGAGGAACCTGAAACCAGAGTACAGGGGTGTGTCCAACCTCCATGAACGGGTCATCAGCTGGCTGCAAAGCAGCTGGGCCTCAGTCTGCCATCCAATCAACAAGGAGAGGAAACTTCTGACACTCAGGCTTCCCTTCTTGTAGACACTGTAGACTCTTGTCAGACGGACTCCAGTGCTGATTGTCAGGTACTGCTCTACTTACTCCCAACTCTCCATCTCTGATACAGTTACAAGTCATCTTTTATGGTTGCTTGATGGGACCTGTCCCATCCTGGGTTCCCATTAATCGTGCCCATCCATTAACCTCTCTGACAGATCATGTTACAAACCAGTCCCCAGTGATAGCATTTGACCCAGTGTTATCCAGTACCTCACAGCTCCCTGCCCTTCTCTCCCTACCTCTCTGACTTTTGGCCACACATCCCAGGTTCCAAAGTCTGCTCTGCTCTGCCCTTCTCCTGTCTTTTTGATAACTTGTTAGGACCTTCCTTTCTGGATTCTGTGCAGAAATAATCTCATCCATTATGTACTGAGTTTTTTTTTTTTTTTTTTTTTTTTTTTTTTGAGACGGAGTCTTGCTCTGTCGCCCGGGCTGGAGTGCAGTGGCCGGATCTCAGCTCACTGCAAGCTCCGCCTCCCGGGTTTACGCCATTCTCCTGCCTCAGCCTCCTGAGTAGCTGGGACTACAGGCGCCTGCCACCTCGCCCGGCTAGTTTTTTGTATTTTTTAGTAGAGACGGGGTTTCACCGTGTTAGCCAGGATGCTCTCGATCTCCTGACCTCGTGATCCGCCCGTCTCGGCCTCCCAAAGTGCTGGGATTACAGGCTTGAGCCACCGCGCCCGGCCATGTACTGAGTTTTATTAGTAATCGTGTCTCAAAATTTGGGGAATACCTCCTTCGTGGTGACCTTTTTTAAAAAAACTGATTCTCAGCCGGGCGCAGTGGCTCACACCTGTAATCCCAGCACTTTGGGAGGCCGAGGCGGGTGGATCATGAGGTCAGGAGATCGAGACCATCCTGGCTAACACGGTGAAACCTTGTCTCTACTAAAAATACAAAAAATTATCTGGGTGTGGTGGCAGGCACCTGTGGTCCCAGCTACTCGGGAGGCTGAGGCAGGAGAATGGAGTGAACCTGGGAGGCGGAGCTTGCAGTGAGTTGAGATCATGCCACTGCACTCCAGCCAGGGCGACAGAGCGAGACTCGTCTCAAAAAAAAAAAATTAAAAAAAAAAAAAACTGATTCTCAATTTTCTGTGTTAGTCAATTTCTACCTTTCTGAAAAATCATCCTACAAACATTCTGCAAGAACCTGTTTATGCGCCAGGCTCTGGGTAAGGCTCAGGGAGCCTAGAGGCCAGTAGAGAAAATGAATTTTCTGTTATCACATCTTCACATTCAAGTATGTGTAATTATAAATGAAGATTAATTGCTCTTAAAGACAGAAACAAGGTTAATGAAAATTTAAAACAGACCTGCCCCAGATTGGGGGTCCTCAAGGGAGACTTCCCTATGGAAGTGCCATTTGAACTGTGATTATCGGAGAGGTAACAGGGAGGAGTCGGGGAGCTGGGAGGTGGCTGTGGCTGCAGGCAGAGACAGACAGATGGGGAGGAAAGGTCAAGGGGGGTTGTATAGGCAGGCAGGGGCCAACCTGAGGGTTTTGAGTTTTAGCCTAAGAGCAAAGATTTTCAGCAAGAAGAGAGAGGGGACGGATCAGGTGTGCTGAAACCATCTTCCTGATTGTAGCGTGGTGAACAGCTGTTATGGGGAGGGAGGAGAGGACAGGATTGGTGTAGGGAGAGCAGTTAGGAGGTTCTTTTGGTAACAGAGGTGAGACATGAAGGTGACCTGGCTGGGGTGGTAGCAATGGAGAAGAAGAGGAGTGGTTGGTTTCTCAGAGGTAGTTTGGCGGTAAAAATCTAACAGGAGATGGTGACAGTTTGAATACGAGGCAAGAGGTGGAAAGTTTCGAAGATGGATTCAAGCTTCACAGCATATGTAAGTTACTATTAAGTAGTCTGATTTTTTTTTTTTTTTTTTTGAGACAGCGTCTCGCTCTGTCACCCAGGCTGGAGTGCAGTGGTGTGATCTCAGCTCACTGCAACCTCCACCTCCCAGGTTCAAGTGATTCTCATGCCTCAGCCTCCCAAGTAGCTGGGACTACAGGCATGCACCACCATGCCCAGCTAATTTTTGTATTTTTCGTAGAGATGGAGTTTCGCCATGTTTGCCAGGCTGGTCTTGAACTCCTGACCTTAAGTGATCCACCCTCCCAGCCTCCTAAATTGGTGGGATTACAGGCGTGAGCCACCGTGCCTGGTCTGCAATGAAACATTTTTAAAAGGAGGAAATGCTAGCTCTTGTGTATTTTGTGACAGGCCTAATGAAAACAGCTGCCTTCAGTGTGAGGGGGTTGCTCCATCCTTGTGAACTTCAGACATGACTATGTTGGTGGTTTCTGGGAGAAGTTTACATATCTAAGTTCAAGTTCGTAGGTGGCCGACATGGTTGATGCTTTTATCATCAGAATTCCCCTAACATTCTTTGCAGTGGGGAGAGGGACTATCTCTAAAACCAAACCACCATCATGAGGGAGCCTTAGACTGAGAGGCTTACTTATGGAGACTCATATTTGGAGAATTCTGGGAATCCAACCCCAAGAATGTTGGCCCCTTTCCCCACTTGTGACGGTCTTTTGAACTTCAGGATTTGGCAGTCTGTCAAACCAAATAACTCTGGGTGCAAAAGTCAACGCAGTCCAGAGCAATCTCTGCCTCGTTGCTGTAGGCTGGATGTCTCTAACAGGCATGTCTTGGAATCCTTGCCCTTTTTCCCTTTTCAGTTAGAATAGATTCTCTGGTATAAGAATCTGCATGAACACTTTTCCCCCAATATTTTTTTTTTATATTTTATTTTATTTTGAGACGGAGTCTCACTCTGTCACCCAGGCTGGAGTGCAGTGGCATGATCTTGGCTCACTGCAACCTCTGCCTCCCGGGTTCAAGTGATTCTCAGGCCTCAGCCTCCTAAATAGCTGGGACCACAGGCGTGCGCCACCACACTAAGCTAATTTTTGTATTTTTGGTAGAGACAAAGTTTCACCATGTTGGCCAGGTTGATCTCGAACTCCTGACCTCAAGGGATACCCCCGCCTGGACCTCCTAAAGTGCTGGGATTACAGGCCTGAACCACTGCGCCTGGCCACAATGTGATTTTTTTTTTTAAATAACAAGACACTTGGTTGCTTTGTTGAGACAGAATTTCCAGGATTTCACATTTGAATCTCTGGGCCTAAGTGTCCTGGTGGCACCATTTGGATCTCTTAATTAAAGTCACTTGTGGCTGGGGGTAGTGGCTCAAGCCTGTAATCCCAGCACTTTGGGAGGCCAAGGCAGGTGGCTCACTTGAGGCCAGGAGTTCGAGACCAGCCTGGCCAACATGGCAAAATCCCATCTCCACTAAAAATACTAAAATTAGCCGGGCGTGGTGTCACATGCCTGTAATCCCAGCTACTTGGTGGCTGAGGCATGAGAATTGCCTGAACCCGGGAGGCAGATATTATAGTGAGCTGAGATTGTGCTACTGCACTCCAGCCTGAGCAAGACCCTGTCTCAAAAAAGAAAAAAAAAAGTCCTTTGTTAAAGTGAGTGGACCCCTTCGGAACATTCAGTCAGATTCTGCTACCCAAAGGCTAGAAACCCAGCCTCCCAGCACACAGTGCAGGAGAGGAGTGTGTACCTTAGGATGAGGCTGAAGGCTCTTGGACAGGAAGCCTGGCCAGTGTGCTCCAAACTCTCCATTACTTTCGTTCAATTACACATTATGAGAAGGGGAAGGGATGAGGAAAGCAAATTAATGCTTAATCACTGTTAATACCCAATGCACTTCTAAGGAATGCCCCTGCGCCTCATTGTGGAGATCTACATACACCTGCGCAGTGACCCCAGCCACACCTCCGGCTTCATCATTAACATCTAGGATTCTCGACCTTGGCTGCACTTTGCACGATAGAGAGGGGTTGAGGGGGTGGAGGTGTTAAAAAAAAAAATCCCAGCACTTTGGGAGGCCGAGGCGGGTGGATCGCCTGAGTTCGGGAGTTCAATACTAGCCTGGCCAACATGGTGAAACCCCATCTCTACTAAAAATACAAAAATCCAGCCGGGCGTGTTGGCGTACGCCAATAATCCCAGCTACTCGGGAAGCTCAAGCATGAGACTCACTTGAATCTGGGAGGCGGAGGTTGCAGTGAGCCAAGATAGGGCCACTGCATGCTAACCTGGGCAACAGAGCAAGACTGTCTCAAAAAAAAAAAAAAAAAAAAGACAATGCCATGGTAATGATTTTGTTCATTACCATAAGATACATGGGTCACCCCAATCTTACCTGCTGGCCTAAGGGCAAGTGACGGCCACTTCAGTTCCACTCTGTCACGTGCCCCACTTGCCCAGCACACACTTCCCTTCCTCCCTGGTTAAGATGCTGGCTGGTTTCCGGTGGAGCTGGTCCTCATGCCCTGTCTTAGCACTGGACTGCTGTTGAAGAATATGGATACTCACTCACCTTCTGGCTCTCTCCTCTCTGGCTTCCCTGGATTCCTGCCTCCAGGAACCAGATCCTGACTCTGGCTTGCTTGGTTGGCGTCTGCACCTCGCTCTGGGGGTTGTGGGCAGATATTTTTTCTTGAGCATGTTCCATGCCTGTACCCCATGGACTGTGTGTTAACTCTGCGTATCCACCAGTTTTCCATTTGAGTGATTAGGAAAACATTTGGCATACAATGCTTTGTGACGTCCTTTGGCCTCTACTTGTTTACATAGTAAGTCCACCTCTATTCTTTTTCCCTCTAGCCTGTGACAATGCAAATAGCATTATTTGGCTCCAATCCCATCTAAACACAGTGCCAATGTAGATTGTGAAACCATGTTATGGTACTGAGCGGCTGGCCAGAGGACCCAGAACCTGCAACCATGAATCTAATTTTAAATGGTAATCAAATGGAAAGACAGAATTTGAAACTCCATAGGTGTCTGGGGGTGAGTCTGCAGATCCCAGCGTGGGAAGCCCGAGCTTGCTGGCTCAAGCATAGGTGCCCAGAGCCATGTCAGGAACCACAGGGAGGCTGGGAATATGACTGTTGTTATCAATGTGTGGCTACTTAGTTCTTTCTTAGAAACCATCTCAAGAGTTATTCCCTTTATTTCTATGCCCCAGTCTAAGTTTGAAAGGTTTTCCTCTGAGCTCTCTTGATCACTGCGGGACCAAAGATCTAAGGCTAGGTCCACCTTTAGATCTTCCTCCCAAAGTCTCCATCAGGCACTGCATACCTCTGCCTCCCTCTCATAGATGCCTCCTGTTTGTGGGTACCGAGGTCCTGAGTCATCTTCCTGCAATTGTACCACACTCTGGCCTTACCATGTTGCTATCAGATTCTCCAACACGTCATTGCATGGGCCTCCCCAGGCACACTAACCATTCATACCTCACAAAACATTCCTTTCTGGGCCAGGCACGGTGGCTCATGCCTGTAATCCCAGCACTTTGGGAGTCCGAGGCGGGCAGATCACCTGAGGTCGGGAGTTCGAGACCAGCCTGACCAACATGGAGAAATCCCGTCTTTACTAAAAAAATACAAAATTAGCTGGGTGTGGTGGCACATGCCTGTAATCCCAGCTACTCGGGAGGCTGAGGCAGGAGAATTGCTTGAATCCAGGAAGCAGAGGTTGCAGTGAACTGAGATTGCGCCATCACACTCCAGCCTGGGCAACAAGAGAGAAACTCCGTCTTAAAAAAAAAAAAACAAAAAACTTCCTTTCCGGGCTTAAAAAGTCAATCAGTATTTTCTCCATAATCCATGTAGCTCAGAGTTGATATGCTACATGCCAACACTCACTGAAAGTGAGTGTTTACTCATGTCCCCTTATGACAGACAGCTCTCTAACGTTTAATTTCAGCTCTGCTGTTTACTAGCTGTGTGAACTTGGGCAAATCACTTAGTTTTCTAAGCCTCAGTGTCCCCATGTATAAAATACTACATGCTCTGCCTTCCATACAGAGTTGGGAAACTCAAACTTGATAAAAGATGTGAAAACATTTAAGAAATTATAGGCTGGGTGCAGTGGCTTATGCCTGTAATCCCAGCACTTTGGGAGGCCAAGGTGGGTGGATCACTTGAGGTCAGGAATTCGAGACCAGCCTGGCCAACATGGTGAAACCCTGTCTCTGCTAAATTTACAAAAATTAGCTGGGCATGGTGGCGGGTGCCCGTAATCCCAGCTATTTGGAAGACTGGAGCATAAGAATTGCTTGAGCCTGGGAAGCGGATGTCAGTGTGAGCTGAGATTGCGTCACTGCACTCCATCCTGGGTGACAGAGTGGGACTGTCTCTAAATAAATAAATAAATACAATTATAAAGTGCTAGTCACATGCAAGTTGGTACTGAAACAGGCCTTGACATATTTCATAGTCACTTTATAATTCTTCCATCAAGTCTGGACAAGTGTCACCTTAGCACAGATCAACCCAGATCAACATACTGAAAATTTAGAAGCACAAGATTCTTTAATAGAGGATATTTTTCTGCCTTGCTTCTTCTAATTGCAATATATCATGTTTGATCACTGTAGTGCTTGATGGATTTATTTTGCAGCTTACTACGATAGAATGAGAAATCATTGGCTTTTCCAAATAGATCATGGCTGCCTCCCCATTGGAGAAAGAGGTACTCTGTAGAGCAACTAGGTTAACTCAGAATATCTACACCCTGAAAGGCCAGTTTTCTTTTTTTTTTTTTTTTGAGATGGAGTCTCGCTCTGTCGCCCAGGCTGGAGTGCAGTGACCGGATCTCAGCTCACTGCAAGCTCCGCCTCCCGGGTTCACGCCATTCTCCTGCCTCAGCCTCCAGAGTACCTGGGACTACAGGCGCCCGCCACCTCGCCCGGCTAGTTTTTTGCATTTTTAGTAGAGACGGGAGTTTCACCGTGTTAGCCAGGATGCTCTCATCTCCCGACCTCGTGATCTGCCCGCCTCGGCCTCCCAAAGTGCTGGGATTACAGGCTTGAGCCACCGCGCCTGGCCCCCAGTTTTCTTTTTATAATGAAAACATATTAAGGGAATTTGGAAATAAAAAGAGAGAAATCATCCAGAATTCTACCATCTTAACACGGCTCTGTGTTTTTGCCCATTACAGCCTAGTTGGCAGAAGCACTTAAATTTAAGAAGGCTGTAGTTACAATGTACATATCATTTTGGTATTCTGCCCTTTTTTCACTTAAGCATTTCTCCACATTTCTTTTTTCTTCTTTTTGTGATTATACTTTGATAGGCATCCACATTCCTACATAGCCTCCGTGTTTATCATTTTAATGGTGAAATAACATTCCATGAACTGAATTAATCATGATTCCTTTTGGGTCAGGATGTAGGTTGTCTCCAGGTTTTTCTTTTTCTACTGTTAATAATACTACAACAAACAGGCCAGGCACGGTGGCTCACACCTGTAATCCCAGCACATTGGGAGGCCGAGGTAGGTGGATCATCTGAGGTCAGGAGTTTGAGACCAGCCTGACCAAAATAGTGAAACCCCATCTCTACTAAAAATACAAAATTAGTCGGGCATGGTGGCACACACCTGTAATTCCAGCTACTTGGGAGGCTGAGGCAGGAGAATTATTTGAACCTGGGAGGCGGAGGTTGCAGTATGCTGAGATTGCACCATTGCACTCCAGCCTGGGCAACAAGAGAGAAAAGCTGTCTCAAAAAATAAAAATAATGCTACAACAACTGGCTTCTTAAATATAGCTTTTTGCCTTTGTTGAAAACTAAAGTCTCCAGGATAGAATTATTAGCTCAAGGCGTAAAAACTCTTTAGAGTTCCTGCAAATATATTTTTATTGCTTTTCAAAAGGACCCCACCAATTTTGATGCCGTTAACATATTTTATCTCATTGCTAACATTCCAGCATTGAGCAATTTATTATAAAATTTTACTAATTTAATAGGTATCAAATGCTATTCTTTTAAAATGCTATTTTTATTTCCACAAAGGAAAGACAATTTTCAAGGGCTACTTTTTTAGAGGGAAAAGTTTTGTCACCAGAAAGATAAATCCAGGTAGCTGATAGTATCTTCAGTTAGCCTTTTGTCCATACCAAAGACATAGGAGAATGAGCTGGTACTCCACCTCCCCTTGAGAGGGTGAGAGCAGCTAGATCTGCCCCTTTAAACCATGATATCCAGGTCTATGGTATGCAGCAGGGTGGATACTACTGAAATAGTTTACACATTCTTGCTGGAACTTAATAATACAGTTTCAGTTTTACTGAACTTCTAAACCAGCAACATAAGTTAAGCATCCAGGAATATTACAACATGCAAATTGACTATCATCTAACAACTGGCATCTAGACTCAGTCAGAAGGAGTTTTCAGGCAAACAGAATCTGGTGTGATGTTTATAGCTGCGTAGCGGGAGCCAGGCCTCTTAGCTTTGCTATTTGTGTCAGTTCCCAAGGGAACTTCAGTGGAAAAAGGCCACTCCAATTTTCTCTGTTTTAGGTTGCCCATTTGCCTGAAAGAAGTGATGTGAAACTTGTGAACCAGAATCTTGGAAATATTCTGAGAATCTCAGATGGAAGAGACCATTTTAATTATGAAACCTTTTTTCATTAAAAAAAAAAAAAATCAGGTAATCTTTTCCCCATTTCACATTTCTGGTTCAGATACTCAATAAAATGCAAATAGGATGACAGAATTTACTTTGATAAGCTCAAAATCAGTAGCAAAATATAAATCAAGATGCCTTATTATGAAAAAATGTTAAAGATTTGTTAAAAACGGTAATGTAAGCAGAGATGATTTTAGGTATTTAGGATGTTTAATTGTGTCCCATCCTGCCTTGCCCCCTTTACATATTTAACATTCTTTTTTCTGATAGGAAAGTAACTTGTAGATTGGAAAAAATATCTTATTTTATCTTAAAAACAATTGCGTGAAGCACATGTTATTATGGTGTCTTCATTTTACAAATGAAGAAACAGACTTAAAGAGGCTAAGGGCCCCGAGGTCACACTGGTCAGAAGTGTGTCTCAGCTCCCTTATTCAAGCTCTTCTATTTCTCAGGGTTTACCCTTCTTGCATTTGAAACTGAGCAAAAGTTTAAATTCTTTTACCCAGGCTGCAGAATGGGTCTGGGAAAGACGGTAATGTTCTGGAGAGGATCATGCATGTAGGTGCTGGGGAGAAGCCATTGGGTGGAGAATGTGTGAACAGCAGGTGGCAGCAGTGTCTTTGGAGTGCGTGGTTGTCCCAGGCAGTCCTCAGAAAGCAAGGTCCGTGCATACCATCGAGCGCGAAACCTAATGTCTGACCTCTCATCTCTCTGACCTCCTGCTGAGCCAGGTGGACAACCTACCACCTAGTAAGGTACAGTGTATCCCTGGGGAAGGAGTTGGGGAGAAGATTGGGAAACAGGTGACTTGGGAGTCATTTCTAATTGAAAGGCTCCCATCTGGATAACTGGTATAATGTGCAGTGGTCTGACCCTGGCATATTACTTAGCTTCTCTGTTCTTCAATATCCTTTCTGTAAAATGGGGATAATGGCCATCTGCCTCACAGGATCACTGAGATGATTAAGGGAACGTGGTATCTACAAAGCCCTTGGAACAGCCCAGTACCGGGCGCACACTATGTGTACGTTACCCGTTATTAATATTCTTTGTTGAAGGCTTTATCATTTGCGGTGGACTTTCATACCTATCATTTCATTCCATCCTCCCACCATATTTTAAGATACAAATATTACACCCACTTAATAGAGGAGGACACCGGTTGAGCCAGAGAAAGTACAAATTAGCATGAGCTTTGAAGTCAGACAGATTGGAAACCAGGCTCGTTAGAGTTGTGGGATTTGTGCAAGTTACTTAATGCTTTGGAACCTCAGTTTCTTTGTAAATGAGTGATAATATTACCTATCTTGTGGGTTTATGACAACATATATGAAGTTTAAAACAACATATATGGTTTAAAACAACATATATGAAGCCCTCTGGTGTGGTTCCTCTTCCACAGTGAACACTTAAAATTATTCAACGGATGTTTTAAAACATCAAAAAGTATTTAGCCGGGCGCGGTGGCTCATGCCGGTAATCCCAGCACTTTGGGAGGCTGAGGCAGGCGGATTGCCTGAGGTCAGAAGTTCGAGACCAGCCTGGCCAACATGGTGAAACCCCGTCTCTACTAAAAATACAAAAATTAGCCAGGCGTGGTGGCACATGCCTGTAATCCCAGCTACTCAGGAGGCTGAGGCAGGAGTACCACTTGAACCTGGGAGGTGGAGGTTGCAGTGAGCCGAGATGGTGCCACTGCACTCCAGCCTGGCGACAAAGCAAGACTCCGTCTCAAAATAAATAAATAAATAAATAAATAAATAATAAAAAGTATTTTAAGAGGCAAGTAAAGTTACTCACAATCCACCACCTAGAAATAACCTTGTTATTGCTATGATGTGTTTTTTTCCCCTAGTATTTGTAAGCGATATGGCCGAGCTCCTATCACATATGTCTAAGTCACTTGACCAAGGTGCCAAAGCTAAGACAGGGGCAGAGCTGGCTCACACACCAGGCAGGGCTGCCTCCAGGGCCAGATTCTTCTGTGTACCTACTTCTCCACACTTCCTCAATCAAGTTAAGGCTTAAATGTCTTTTGAGAAACTGATGAAAAAAATATTTCAAGTGTTTCAAGTTTGAAAATATACACTTACATTCAAAAGCACGTAAAGAAACCAGAGGTACCCAAGACAATCTAATTATACAGTTCAAGGCTGGAATTCTGCCCAGAAGGTAGCCTTTCATGTGCAAAACATGTTAATTTCTACAGATTTTTGTTTGGCCAACATTTTCACTGTTAAAACATTACTGTTCAAGCTGTTACGACTACAACAAGTAAATTTGGAAAAATCAGTGAATTAATCATTTGACAAATGGATTAAATTGAGTGAATTAATGATTCAGCAGATTGGGTCTTCGGGTGCACTAAGAGCCCTGAAAGCTTCTTGAGACAGATATTCTGATTCTAGGGTCACGGCTACTCACCATGTGTGCATCCCAACTCCAAATCCACACTCATTTCCTGGTTGTCTCCTCAGTGAGAGCTGGTGCTTACCGTTGGTTCTTAGGGTTGAAGCCCGCTCACTATGGGTCTTAGAGTCAGAAGACCCAGGTTTGAATCTCACTGGGCTTGTCCACATCTTAGCCACAGACAGTGCACCCTGGAACCGCATTGTCACCGATTACACAGAGACAGTGCTGATGCCTGTCCTGCTTTGTTCCCAGCATCACTGTCACTACCAAATCAAATGGAAATGCTCTCTGGGAGCCGGAAAGTGCTAGGTGAATTTTAGTTCCTCATGAGTTCATTATTATGAAAACCACAGTGGCCACGTGTGCTCTCCGTCATGGAGGGCAGGGGAGGGCTGGGGACGGCTCTTGGGGAAGGAGGGCCAGGCCTGCTCGCTGGGAGAGGGTCACCGCTCACCTTTGCTCTTTGGTCTCTGCCTTTCTGGTCACTGACACGCATGACAGAAGGGCACACACACCTATTAAACTGCCTCCCCCAGGTCATCTGCCAGTGAGGAGCTAGCAGACCCCAGTGGCCCTACAAACGCCTCCTCACTGGTCGCTTCAGGCTGAGGTCATTTGCCCGGAGCCACTGGGGTGGGGTGAGAGGGAAGCCTGGGTCCACCCAGTCACCTTGGGCCCTGTGCGGCCAGGCTGGGTGGCATCCTCCTCCGTCTGGCCTCTCTGCTCCCAACTCTGAATGCAGCCTGAGAGAGGGCAGAAGGGTTGTCTGCTGGGCACCTTTGCTGCCTCACAGCCAAAGAAACCTGGCTGGGGAGGGTTGGGCAGGGAGGGTACACACCTGGGCGTGACAGGGAGGATATGAAATGGCGTAAGCTTGGGAACAGGATCGAAGGCAGAGAACGAGGGGCAAGAGGTGTCTGGAGAATGCAATTGTTTCCTCCTCCCTTTTCTCAAGTGGAAGAGTGAAATCATTAAAGAAAATAATACCCTTCAAAGGGGAATTGGCAATCAGTGTTGAATTTTAGCGCTGGAGTGGGTGACACATCCCAGCTGCAGTCAGGAGACCTGCCGCTGCTGAGTGGTAGCCATCAGCCACCAGCCCCCGGTCAAGCAGTCGTTTACCACCCACTTGGTCTGGCTCACTTTCTGTTTCCTGAGTTACATTAGCCCTAGTGGAGACCTAACTTAACAGTTCATCACGCTTGAAAGGTGCTTTTTCCTCCCAGAGAACTTCACGTCCACCCTCTAAAAGCTCATCTGTCTGAGCAGCCCTTCAGGGTTAAAAGCACTTGTGTTCAGATGGAAGGTTCTGAGGTTCCATCTAATCTTGTTATTACCCAGACATCAGCTGGGCCCTCATTTCACCCCTCCGAGATTTGGTTCAGTTTAGCCTGGACCCCAATTCCAGGGCCAGTTTAAGATCATTACAGGTCCCAGGGTCTTTTAGTTATGGAGTCAACATTCCACATCATATCAAACACATTAGAATATGCCCATATTTCACATTGAGTGTCACATTTTTGCTGTGGAAAGGATCAAAAAGACTTTATTAATCTTGCTTTTGAAATTCTAGCTGCTCACTGACTACATGTCTGGCTATGTTCTCCAGGCCGGCACTGTGCATGCACAGTACGTTTTGTGGAGGGAGAAAACCAAACCTTAATATTATTTTCAAACAGAGAATCCAGAAACACTAAATTTAAACATGAATGAAGTTGACATTGTTTGTTTTACAGACATTTAATTAAAATGTATTCCTTTCAATTTCATACTTTTCCCTTTATATTTTAGATACAATAACTTTTTTTTTTTTTGGCATGTCACGTATTTTCACAGGCCTTTGAAAAAGGCTCATTGACCAGAGGCCCTGTCCCAGGGCCCTGCTGACCAGATGGCTCTGCTGGTGGTTGCTGAGAGCCCTTCCCAAGATTTTGCCCCACCCCTCACCTCATTCCCAGCCTCTTTCTCATTCCCTGCTCCCTGCTCCTGTGTGTCTATCTGCCTGTGTTTCAGTTTCCGCTGGTATCAAAACTGACCGCAAAGCCCAGCTCCTTCATTGTTACATGGACATTTCATAAGGTTGATACCTGGACACATTCTGAGGACCATCGAGAACTGGCACTTACATACCTTGTAAGCTCCTGGCATCTGCTTGGCTCCACCCTTTCCCTCCCAGTGCCCACCCTCTCTCACTCCACATCCTGTCAAGGGCAGCTCTCCAGGGAGCCTGCATCACATCAACCACTTCCCTTGTCTGGCTGCTTCTCTTTCAAACAGCCAGGAATGCCTGCAGTCCCTATCGCCCTTGAATCTGCAGAGCAACATTGCTGCATCTCTGCACAAGCATTATCCGATGCCTCCATCCCTTCCAGAGCTTCCTGGGCAGGAACTGCTGCTGGACACATCCCAGGATGGGGATCTCACCATCTCTCAGGACAAGGCTTTTGCTTGCCTTTTGGCCTGTTCTCACCATAAAAAAAGTAGTAAGATGAGGCCGGATGCGGTGGCTCATGCCTGTAATCTCAGAACTTTGGAAGGCCAAGGTGGGAGGATTGCTTGAGCTCAGGAGTTTGAGACTAGCCTGGGCAACACAGGGAGACCCCGTCTTTACAAATACTACTACTACCACTACTACTATTACTACTACTAGTAAAATTAGTTGGGCTTAGTGGTGCACATTTGTAGTCCCAGCTACTCAGGCATCTGGATCGCTTAAGCCTGGGAAATTGAGGCTGCAGTGACCCATGACTGCGCCACTGCACTACGGCATGGGTGATAGAGAGATACCCTGTCTCAAAAACAGAGAAGAAAGTAATAAGATGAATGTGAATTCTGGCTTTATTTCAACTGCTCCTGATCCTGCCTCTGGGCTCCTTTGACCTTCAGCCTACCCCTGAGAGACAGAGCTCTGTCTCCATGGGACAACTGAGGAGCCCTGTAGCAAAGCCCCAGCTGAGATCCAGCCTCTCGACTTGCAGTCCTGGCTTCCTCAAGGTCCTGTTTTCTCCCTGACTGCCTTTTATTACTCGGCTTTCTTCAGGGAAGAAATGCACTGCGCTGTGAATTTCCTTCAGCAAACAGAAGCTCTCTGCTTGTTGAAGTAAACAGTGCTGCAGAGGGTGGGGCGGGGAGGGGCCGGGGTGGGAACAGGGCCAGCTTCCCCATTAGCCACAGGAGGCACAGTGCCCAGGGCCCACAATAGGACCCATGGAAATGATGCGATTTCTTTTAAAATCGGGAGAAAAAAATAACTTTTAGGTCAAATACAAAGTTTTAATATGTAATACGAATCTATTTTTCTTCTTACCAATGCAGATGTAAAGTATGATTTTTAATATTTTTTTTCATAAAGGGATGCATGAAGGCTACAGTACCCAGGGTCCGGGTCCACAGAGTGATGATATGGTCCTGGTGGGCAGGGGTGTCTGGACTGAAATGTATGTGTGACAGTCCATTTAATGGCACAGTGGTGCTACTGAGGGGACAGAGACCTGGCACCTCCTGGTCTATGAGCTCCCATCACCCCCTCAACACACACACACCCAGATGAACCAGTGAAAGAATGACAAGGCTGATTCTGTTGGCGTGGTCAGCGTGTGCTGGGTCCAAATGCCCAATCCTTTTGGGAGATTTTTCTTTTCTTTTCTTTCCTTTTTTTTTTTTTTTTTTTTTTTTTTTGAGACGGAGTCTCGCTCTGTCACCCGGGCTGGAATGCAGTGGCGCGATCTCAGCACACTGTAACCTCTGCCTCCCAGGTTCAAGCGATTCTCAGGCCTCAGCCTCCTGATTAGCTGGGATTACAGGCACCCGCCACCACGCCTGGCTAATTTTTGTGTTTTTAGTAGAGACGGGGTTTCACTATGTTGGCCAGGCTGTTCTCAAACTCCTGATCTCAAGTGATCCACCCACCTCGGCCTCCTAAAATACTGGGATTACAGGCGTGAGCCACTGTGCCCACCCTTTTTGGGGGGATTTTTCTTAAGAGGTGACACCATACAGAGTATATAATAGTTATTTTTCTTCTTGAAAAAGGACAGCATAAAACTTAGCCCTGGTTTAGGATACAATCCACTCTTTATCTCTTATCATACAGGAGCAGCCAGTATGGGCATGAGTACACTGCTCTGCCCTATGCATCACAGGGACAGGGAGAAGTGAGGCCATGGGCCACACTCTGGGGAAAGGGGATCAGCTCTCTCAGCTGGGGGCAGCTTGTTTTCTCCTTTGGACTTCCACCTCACAGCTCAACCCTGGGCTCCCTGAAGGGCAGATGGGCAGTCAATTAGGAAGCCTTGCCTGACTCATCCTCAAACTGACCGCCTCCTCTTCCCCTCATGAGAATGCATCTCATTAGCATTCTCAGCAGAGAAGCAGCATAAAATGGTTTAAAAAAAAAAAAAAAAGAGTGAGCTTTGCCCCTAGCCAGTCCTGTGTTCCCATCCCAGCTCTACCACTTCCCAGCTCTGTGCCCGTTTCTGAGCCTCAATTTTGTTAGCAGTTAAAATGGGGATATTACCTACTCATGCAGTTGTATTAAATAAAGCAAGCAATGAACAGCCCATAGAACCAGTGGCAGCTTAGAATTGGCAGGGTCTAGGGCAAGTGTCCTGAAGCTGTGGTTTCCTGCTTTACATAATATAAAGAAACATCACTGGGCGTGGTGGCTCACGCCTGTAATTCCAGCATTTTGGGAGGCCGAGGAGGATGGATCACCTGAGGTCAGGAGTTCAAGACCTTGTCTGTACTAAAAAATGCAAAAATTAGCTGGGCATGGTGACGAGAGCCTGTAATTCCAGCTACTTGGGAGGCTGAGGCAGGAGAATCACTTGAATCCGGGAGGCGGAGCTTGCAGTGAGCTGAGATCGTGCCACTGCACTCCATCCTGGGTGACAAGAGCGAAACTCTGTCTAAATATATATATTTGTTTATGTATATTTGTTATATATATAAATATATTATATTTATATATAATAGGTATATATTATATAATATATAAATACAAATAAATATATAATTTATATATAATTTATATATAAATTATATATTATATAAATATATAATTTATATATTATAGTTTTAATAATATATAATATAGAATATTTATATATTAAAATATATATAAACATCAATAGTGTGTATCAGAGACGGAGGTGGCAGCCGTCAGTGCTTCCACCCTCTGGCATATAGGAGCTCCTGTCTTCTTTTGGATGACTTGGTCCCATCTACCAAGAATGTGTCTTTGTAGTTCTGCCCCCACTTCCCACCCCGATCAGCCATGGGGAGACTAGAGCATAAGGGGAAATGCTCTGGATGTGACGTCAGGGACCCTGGAGTGTAACGTGAACCCTGCTGCCCCTTAGCTGCAGATCTTGGGCAACTTGCTTCAGCAAGTGCAATCTGGGCTTCAGTTCTACGTATATCTGTAAAACGAGGTCTCCCTTCCAATTCTAGTATCGCTGATTTTATGACTCTGGGAAAATTCAAAGTTTCTTCACATCAGGAAAAGATTGGGGATTCTTTGTTTAAAGGCATTTCATAACATACACTCCATTAAGCTATGGAAACAGGGAGTTTGAAAGCTTCACTGTCAACGGAGGCGGGCAGGCAGAGGCCTTCCATGAACTCCCCTCATTTCACATCCCGTCGGTGGAATGGACTTTAAATTGCTCTCAGCGACGCAGAGTGCCCCTAGAAGACTCACGTGCTGCTATGGACCCGGGAATTCTTATGCATTACCCTGCTGTAACACTCAAGGCTCATATTGGTGAGACCAACAAAATCTCTCTGGCAAATCCGGGAAAGTCTAGAATTCCATAGAACCAGGGGAATCACATAGGATCAGATTTCACCAGCTTTCTCTACTTGAAAATTCTTATGCTGGCAACCCAGCCCAAGTGTACTTTGCTTGAAGTTGATCAGTTACAAAACCATAAGTTTGGGGAGAGAGTACGTGTGGGGATATGAGGTGCAGGGGGCAAAATGACAAATCACACATTTACCAGTAAACTTGGGGGTGGGGGAGAATGGGAGAAAAACCACTTCTGGAATTCCTATCCTTGCCTGTTTACTCCTCCTACTCATTGCAGTATGGAAACCATTTAGCTGCAGACAAATGATTTCCTGGCATATTCTTGGGACTATTCCAGTAAATCATGTCCTTCTCTACCCCTGGGAAAAGTCTCTCCCTTGCTTGGGTCATAACTCAAAACTACAGCTTCGATGTACTTGCCCTAGACCCTGCTTTCAGTCTGCCTCCAGTGAGCTGAGGCTCTGAGATTAAGTATATGCACCAGTGCCGATAGGCCTGAGCTCCAAGAATGACCCACAGTAAAAGACAAACTAGGCCAGGCACTGTGGCTCATGCCTGTAATCCCAGCACTTTGGGAGGCCAAGGCAGGAGGATCACTTGAGCTCAGGAGTTCAAGACTAGCCTGGGGAACATAGAGAAACCCTGTTTCTACAAAAAACACAAACATTTATCTAGGCATGGTGGCTTGCACCTGTAGTCCCAGCTACTCAGGAGGCTGAGGTGGGGGAATCACTTAAGCCCAGGAGGTCCAGGCTGCAGTGAGTTACCATAGCACCACTGCATTCTAGCCTGGACAACAGAGCAAGACCCTGTCTCAAACAAAACAAAACAAAAACAAAAACAAAATCAAAAGACAAGATAAAAAGGAGCTGTCTCTAGGGCAACATAGTCCCTGCTTCTGACAAACCTGTCCTCCAAAACTAGAAGAGACAACATTTTCATTTCTCTAACCTAAAAAATTTTAAACAGAATAGTAAAAATATGATTCTATTAATAAGACTTCTATTTACACATAAACTCTCTGGGAATCTATTTATCTCTCTAAGTGATCGTTTCTATTAAAATGAGATTCTATCTAGTGATTTTGTTAAAAAATACCAAAACAAGTTGATGGGATAAACACAGGAGAAGAGACAGCTTCCCTTCAGAGTCAACAAACTTTTTCTGTAAAGGGCCAGACAGCAAATATCTTACACTTTGTGGGCCATGAGGTCTCTGTCACAACTTCTCAAGTCTGTCGTCATAGCACCAAAGCAGCCACAGACACCGCGTAAGTGAATCAATGCAGCTATGTTCCAATACAACATTATTTGCAAACACTGAAATTTGAATTTCATATAATCTTCACATATCATAAACTATTATTCCTCTTTTGAGTTTTTTTTTTCAACCGCTAAAAAGTTAAAAAGCCATTCTTAGCTCTCAGGTTGTACAAAAACAGTGGTGGGCTGAATTTTGCCCACAGACCGTAGTTTGCCAAACTCTGATTTAGAGGTTCCCCAGGGCAAACATGCAAAGAAGTTAAAGTTTGGTTTTTGGTTAATGTAACCTTTCCCTACTGGCATTTTAAAACAAGACAAGTGGGTAAGGAAAATGCAAGTCAAAGGAATAAGTTATTAACAGAGGAATTTCAAAAGAGTTGAAAATAATTTGGAGACGATCCCTCATCTGACACCTTGTAAACAACTACTAACTCTACCTTCAGGTGAAATGAGTTTCACCTTCATCAAGTTCAGTGGACTTCTGTTGACCTCTGTTACATTCCAGGAACACACTAAGTGCAAGATGATGCAAGAACAGCCTCTGCTCTCTGAGAGAGACAACTACTGTTAAACAATGAAAGGTCCTTTCCAGTTAGTGGTGGAATTGATTCATTCGTTGAACAAACATTGATTGAGCATGCCGGGCCCTGGGTCAGGTGCTACCCATTTCAAGGTGAATAAGTTCTGAAGATGTTTATGGTAAGCAACATTCTTACTATTACCTTGTTCTCATTTGCTTGAGGGAAAAGATAGAGGCCCAGAGGTAGCTTGCCCAGGTGGAAGAGTAAAGAGGAGACCAAAGTGTGACTACTCTTCCTTAACCGGGCTGGAGTCAGGTGAAGCACCTAGCTTGCAAAATTTAAGAAGGGGCCAGGTGCAGTGGCTCATGCCTGTAATTCTAGCACTTTGGGAGGCTGAGGTGGAAAGATCACTTGAGGCCAGGAGTTTGAGACCAGCCTGGGCAACATAGTGAGACCCTGTCTCTACAAAAAATAAAAAAAAATTAGCTGGGTGTGGTGGCGCCTGCCTGTAATCCCAGCTACTCAGGAGGCTGAGGCGGGAGGGAGGATTGCTCAGTGAGTTGGAGGCTGCAGTGAGCTACAATCATACCACTGCACTGTGGCGCTGTCTCAGACTCATCAGGACCTCCAGATCTCACTCTCCGCCCACTCACCTGGCTCCAAGGAATCCCCGCTGGAGTGGGCATTTGTGGGTTTTGGACACCGTGCTCATGTCCCCTTCCTAAGATGCCCCGATTTTCCGACGTAGAATTGAGGAATGACCTCTTTTTCACTGTACACAGTCTGATGAACTCCTCCCAGGGCCTTACCATCCCAGGGCTGAGGCTGGTGTGAGGCCTGGAGCCTGACCGTTGGTGCTCCCTTCCAGGGCTGGGAATCCTAAGCTGAATGAACTGGTTTCTTTTGCTTGCCATCAACCACTGTGACACCTACAGTCCCTCTGGGTAATGCCCATGTCACATACCACATCATATCTCAGAGCCCTGCTACTCAAAGTGTGGCCCACAGGCCAGCAGCACCGGCAACACCCAGAGCTGGCAAGAAATGCAGAGGCTGGAGCCAGCCCCCACCACCGCAGAATCTGCATTTGGACAAGATCCCTGGCAGGCTCCTGTGCTCATTAAAGTGCGGGGAGTGCCCCTCTACACCTTTCCTCACCCTCCCACACCGTCTCGCAGCCACGGGGGCTTGGGGAAGGGGCCTGTCTTGACATGCATGAGTTGCTGAAACTAAGGGAGGCTCCAGGCTGACCCTGGCTTTCCAGATGATCTCACTCCCCAAGGACTGCTCAGCTATGGGCTTCTCAGGCGCACTCACCTGGTGCATAGCGGATGGCTGACTCTAAAATAGGAAAAATTGGGCAATGATTTCAGAAAATAATGACATTTGAACAAACCTCTCTCCAGAGAAGCCCCTTCCCTTCCAAGGTGTGGGGCAATGGAGGCTGGAGACTCCCGAGGTTGCTTCACAGGGGAAAGCTTCGCTACAAGTCCCTCAAGCTGAGATGGTGGTGGTTGTGGTTCCTTTTCCCTAGAGAAGGGACCTACTCTATCTTCTCTTTAGGCGGATCAGGAGTGAAGAAACGGCATGAATAATTCTAATATTTATAGGTAGTCCGCCATGTACCAGGTCTCAGACATGTTTTACCTTTTATTCTTATTTGTTTGTTTGTTTACTTATTTAAATAGACCCAGGGTCTCATTCCATTGCCCAGGCTGGAATGCAGTGGTGCAATCATGGCTCACTGCAGTCTTGACCTCCTGGGCTCAGGCGATCCTCCCGCCTCAGCTTCCCAAGTAGCTGGCACTACAGGTGCATGCCACCATGCCTGGCTAATTATTAATTTTTTTTTTTTTTTTTTTGTAGAGATGAGGTCTACTATGTTGCCCAGACTGGTCGTGAACTCCTGGGCTCAAGTGATCTTCCTGCCTCGACCTCCCTAAGTGCTGGGATTATAGATGTGAGTCACCATACCTGGCCTTTTTTTTTCCTTTTTTTTTTTTTTTTTTAGAGATGAGGGTCAGAGCAACTGTCACCCAGGCTGGAATGCAGTGGCGAGATCATAGCTCACGATAGTCCCCAACTCCTGGGCTCAAGTGATCCTTCCACCTCAGGCTCCCAAGTAGCTAGGACTATGCAGATGCACCACCACACCTGGCTAATTAAAACAACTTTTTTTTTTTTTTTGGTAGAGACAGGGTCTTGCTTATGGTCCAGGCTAGTCTTGAACTCCTGGCCTCAAGCAGTCCTCCCATGTCGGCCTCCCAAGTAGCTGGGATAGCTTTAATTCTTTAACACAACTATAAGGGGCAGGCTCTTACAGAGGAGGAAACTGACATTCAGAGAGGCGGAGTAAACTGAAATTCAGAAAGGCTGAGAAACTTGCTTCAAATCCCCCAGTTGTTAACTGGGAAGAACTAAGGGTTGAACTCGGGTTTTGATCAGTGTTGCTGATTCACAAAAGTATCTGCAACATAGCACATGCAGTATAAAAGTGGTCGGCATGTCTTCATACGATCAGTGGTGGTGGTGACGCTGATGGCTCTGAGTGTGGGGGAAGGTGGGGTGGTGGCCTTGGGAGAGTCAAGGGCACAGACCAGGGGCTTGTGCAGGGCTCAACTCTCTGTGGTGGTGAGCTAGGAGACCGGCGAGATGTGCAGCTAGCATGAGACATCCTTTGCACCAAAGAGATTTGTAACTCAAGATAAAACATCAGTAAACTATTAAACAAGTGGAAATAAGACTACATATTCATATTTTTCCAATAATGACTTTTTCAATGCCTTTTTTTTTTTTGAGACAGGTCTTGCTCTGTTGCCCGCCCAGGCTGGAGTGCAGTGGTGTGATCACGGTTCACTGCAGTCTAGACTTCCTAGGCTCAGTTGATCCTAGGCTCATTTCAGCCTCCAAAGTAGCTGGGACCACAGGTGTCTGCCACCACACCTAGCTAATTTTTTACATTTTTTGTAGAGATGGGGTTTTGCCGTGTTGCCCAGGCTGGTGTTAAACTCCTTGGCTCAAGAGATCCTCCCCCCTCGGCCTCCCTAAGTGCTGGGATTAGAGGCGTGAGCCACTACACTTAGCCAATGCCTTTTTTTGAAATATAAAATAGCAAAATTCTATCACTGTTTCTCATTCTTTTGGGTGCCATGCTTTTGTCAATGCATTCAATACAAACCCTCGTAGGATAATCCAGCTCTAATGAGTGGGAAGCTGACCTCCTGCTTCCTTTTAATCCCAGATGTGAGGCTAAGGGATGTTTGCTCAGCTACTGGAGGGGGTAGTGACCCCTCCACCTGGAACACCAATGGTGTGCACCATTGTTAGGGAGGAGAGTAGGCTAAAAACACACGCAGTCACCTCTCTGAGGTTAATTTCTGGAGTGCCCGCTAGCCTCATTCCTGGGCTCTCAGTCAAGAATGTAACTGAAGCCCCAGGACAATAGAGTGTGAAAGGAAAGATGTTCCCTGGTGTCAGATGCCCTGGCCAGCCAGAACCAAAAGCATGGAGTAGATACTTGGCTTTTATTCCTGGTGCTGGCTGGGTCCCTGCGTCCTGCCCTATACCTGAAATCCTCTTTAGGTGAAAGGCAAAGCTAACTAGGAAGCTCCAGCTTGGGCCTCCTCCGGCATCGCCAGGACCAGCTGTGACAGAGCAGCTTGCTTCCTCCTGCCGACCCCCTTGTTTAAAGGTTAAACACACAAAGGCAGGAGCCGCAAGCCCAACAGAGGGAACCGCAAAGCAGCCCCTCAAATGCTAACGATTTCACCAGAGGACCAGGATATTGTGATTGTCTGAACTCAACTTCTAAGTGCCCTAGGAAACCTTCTAGTGTCTGAGAGTAAGATCAACAAGGAGGTGAGCTAGGTTTTCATAGTGTCATTGAGAAGTCCCCAGGAAACCTAACCCCGGTGGCAAACCCCAGTGTGCCCTGGGGAGACACAGGACCTGGGCACCTCTTCTGGATGCCACCAGCGAGGCACTTCCTGGAGAGCCGGCGATGGTGGGTCATTGGGGTCTACTCGAGGCCCCTCCTCCCACGCTGGAGAGGGGCTCTTCTTACTGCTCACCAATGCCGGACTTTAGACCTGACGGGCGGTGAAGTGTGCTTCCGTCAGATTTCAGGGGAAGATCCAGCTGGGCTATCAGGCTAACTCACCATTAGCCCTGACCCATCCCGATGAATCATCCTGGTGAAGTGAACATCAGAGGCAGCTTTGAAGGAGAAAATGACAGCACTCTAGGGCGGCCTGACAGGTGAGGAGGGAAGAGGTGAGGGGCGGCATTGTCTTTGAATCCTGAGGAGCGTGACTTCTAAGGGCTGATTGCCAGGATCTAAGACTATTTAAAGAACAGGGCAATAGAAGTTGTCTATCATTGAGAGTTTGCTATGCCAGGCACCATACTAAAACTTTTCATGCAATATCTTGGTTATTCATGCCCTGAACGTTATAATGCAGTGCACTATTATTATTATCCCCATTTTGCAGATGGGGAAATAATCGCAGAGAAATTGAGCCGCTTACTTTAAGTCACACAACCAGTAAGTGGCACAGGTGGCTTTTACATTCCAGTCTAATTTCGAAGGCTGGGATTGTACATATTATCTAGGCTGCCTCTTTAGCAGGGCGGTTAAGTTTTCTATATGGCTGCTTCCTCCTTCTGTCACTGTTCATCATCCAGTTCATCTTCCCAGAACTGAGGCCCGGGGCAGTGCCTCTAAGCCCACACACCCATCATTCACTTTTATCAACTCTGGGTCTAGACAAGGGGTACAGGAAAGAGCCGGGTGGCTGTGGTGAAGGCATGTCTTAAAGCTCAAATTTGTGTTTTTGTTGGGGGAGCAGGACAGATGAGGGAGGAGGAAAGAGGTAACGTGTGGAACTAGATTTCTTTTCTTTTCTTTTCTTTTCTTTTCTTTTCTTTTTTTTTTTGAGATGGAGTTTTGCTCTTGTTGCCCAGGCTGGAGTGCAATGACTCGATCTCAGTTCACCACAACCTCCGCCTCCCTGGTTCAAGCGATTCTCCTGCCTCAGCCTCCTGATTAGCTGGGATTACAGGCATGTGCCACCACACCCGGCTAATTTTGTATTTTTAGTAGGGAAGGGGTTTCTGCATGTTGGTCAGGCTGACTGGCCGACCTCAGGTGATCCGCCCGCCTTGGCCTCCCAAAGTGCTGGGATTACAGGTGTGAGCCACCGTGCCTGGCCGGAACTAGCTTTTCTTTCTTTCTTTTCTTTTCCTTTTTTTTTTTTTTTTTTTAACATTTTAAAGTGTTTTTTATTTTTTTAATTTTTAATTTTTATTATTTTACTTTAAGTTCTAAGGTACATGTGCACAACGTGCAGGTTTGTTACATATGTATACGTGTGCCATGTTGGTGTGCTGCACCCATTAAGACAATGTGGCGATTCCTCAAGGATCTAGAACTAGAAATACCATTTGACCCGGAACTAGATTTCTTAAAGGCTTTACCACACCAGTTTGGGAAAAGTTTTCTCTTTTAAGAACCTGAGGCCTGTAAATCAAAAAAGGGCCACCCAGGCTAGAGTCCAGGCCGGAGCAGTAATCACTACATAGTTAAAAAACAACTTAACACTATATTTAGGATATGTCTATGCTTAAATGAAATAGTTCTTTTTTTTTTTTTAAGTGTATGTTTTCACTTCTTACAAGTCAGAAAATACCCATATTACAAAAAAATCTCCCATCAGTCCTAGTTGTGAGAACAAAAAATTACAAAAACCCAATGATCAAAAATAGGAGAAAAAATTCTGGCACATTAACCAGAAGACTAGGTGAAGCAACACAGGAAGATGCTTATGCAAAAGTTTTTGAATAAAACCACAATTTTTAATAAAAAGCCTTCCATAAACACACAGGCAAAACATATGGAAAATAAAAGTGTTTTTTCCCAATGGTGACCTTTCTTTCCTTCATAGTTTTTCTCCATTGTTTTTGTAATGCTTTGTGACAAATAAAAAATGTACACAATTATATGGTGGCATTTACCTTATGTGTACATTTTGCTTATTTCCCTTGAAACTCTGTATCCAAATGTGCCAAATAGCTTTTCATTTGAACTTGCAAATTGCTGCATGAAATTTAAATATTCCTTTAAATACACAACCCACATCAATTGCTGCTATACACATTGGAATGAATTCTTCAGGTTCAAGTCGTTTTTATCCAAATTTAAATTATCCATGTTTATCAGTAATACTTTATGTTTCTTGGGTAGGAACCAAAACGAGGAGAGCAAAAGGGGAGCTCCCAGCCCCCAGCAGTTCACATGAAAACAACACTGAAACCCAATTCTCTCTTGCCCACTGCCCCACTACTCCTCTTTCTTGGAAGGCTGGAAAATGGGTTATTTGGAGACACCCAGGGCTCCTAGCCCATTAGGGAGGCTCTGAACTTGGCTGAGGCTTCTGAAGTCTGGCAGCCTGAGCAGATCAGGTGGCTGTCTGCACTAGTGACTACAGCAATCAGCCTGGGGAGCCTTCTCATGGGAGAAGTGAATGTTAGCCGCAATCCTCATCCATTTGCTTTACCAGAAATCAAAGGCTCCTTCAGACCTCCCTGGTGAAGTAGGAAGCTGATTTTGTAGGCTCTAAGAGTGTCTGTGTGTATTCATCTATACTCTACTCTTTCCTCTAAAGCTTAAGAGATGCTCTAGGATTAAAGCGAAGGTATGGTGAGACCAAAAGTTTAAAAACACAAAACAAACACGAAAAAAACACAACTACATGGTCTACAGCGAGGAATGAGAGGAGGGTAAGAGGGGAGGATTTCAAAATGAGAATTTCGTAGAATGAAGCTACAATAATGAACAAAGAATTTCGTAGCCAGAGTAAATAGTAAAACCAAAGCATTTTTAAACTAGCAGAGCTCGTTTCTAAGATTTGAGAGGCTGGGGTGAGTGGTGATTTGCTTGTGGCTTGAGTACCCCTGAGAAAATTATACAGCATGCCCAGGAGAGCCTTTTCTACTGGTTTTAGACGGTTAAAAATCTCCCAGGAAGGGAGCATGACATCTGTTTCCATGTAGTCTGGTATCATTTACTCTCAATCTGCCATGTAATCCTTTCCTGTTTTATTATTTTTTAGTGCGTTTGTGCATATATTCAGTGGCTTCCATAGACTCCTTGAGGGCAAGACGTCTATTATACTTTTTCTGTGTTGTCCTACAACCCCAACCTTGAAAACAGACCAGGATTTGCCATCATGATGTGTGCTGGCTTCTCGGCCCCCTGCCCCACACAGCATCCGCCAAGAGGAGCTGATTCTTCTACTCCTCCAGCCCACCCGAGCCCAAAAATACAGTCCCCCAAATACTGTAAACCAGTCTTAAGTGGAGATACAATTTGTCTTTTAGGCAAAATTATGAATCTTAACTTTCATAATTCTAGTTACTAGAAGACAATATGGAAGCTCTTTCTGTGTCTGAGAGAAAGTGAGCAGAACAAGAGATTGGAGTAACAAAAAATTGTAGCCAGAAGGGAAGAACGAAAGCCAGAAAAAGGAGGCATGGCAGATAGGAGGTTTCAGGTAGCGGGTTAGCAACTGAAGAGAGGTGAGCAGTTTGGCCAGGATTTAAGCCTAGCAACGCTTTGTTGAGGTACATTTTCTTGATATTCCTATTCTTAGGCAAATTATTCTGCCTTTGCTCTTTTTAATTTCTCCAGAAGGTGCTAGGCAGACAGTCCTGGAGTGTTCTGGAAAAGAGTGCTTTGTGTGAAGATAGCAGGAAAACACATCATGGGAATGACAGGTTTTGAGCTGAGTAAACCAGCAGTTAATCACTTCCCGCTGGCTCAGGCTTCTGAGATGCAGGTATGCTCTGGCCATCCTTTAGGAAGCCAGCATCCCCTTCAAAAACAAAAGCCCCTACTGCCTGGGTGTGGGTTCCCATTTCTAATATTTACATCACTGGACTTTGTGCAACTACACTTAATCCTTTTGGGAATAGCGATGGGGCTCACGTCAGATAAAGGCATCCTTGACCACAGCATGATTCAAGCAGTTCCTTGGCAAGTGTTTCATTGTGAAGTGTAGTTTTCACAGAGGAAGTGGACTTTGGGGTGAGGCGGGGAAGTGGAGGTGCAGGATGTGGGCAGCCCATCAAATCCCAGCTCACCAGAAGGCCAAAGGGCTGTATTATACCATTGCAGGCATCTGGGAGTTTTAACACTGGATTCATGAGTCTAACCAAGAGTTCCACTGGAAAGGCAGCATTTCAAATCCTTTCGGAGTGTCTCTGGAGTTGAAAACAGACCAGGACTTAGCATCGTGATGTGTGCCGGTCCCTCTGACCCCATTCCCATGCAGCATCCGCCAAGAGGAGATGACTCTTCTGCTCCTTCGGCCCACCTGTGCCCAGTCGGCCCCTCAGGAGACACAACTGCTCCCCTGCCACAGACAAAGCACTTTGCACCTTCCCGGTCATTAGGTTCCCCCTGGAGACGGTGGATTCCACGGCTCCACAGGATCTGCCTCGGGGCTCCTCTAGAATCAATGAGGGCTGAACTGCCTTCATTTACATCCGATGCCAGGCCTCAGAGCAGTGTTCTGTTCACTTCCATGAAACAACAAATCCAAATGCAGTTTGAGAATGGAGTAACAGAAACTTACAAAAGAGCCAGCCTTTAGCTTCCACGTGAGATTTGAATCTACTACTTTGAAACGTTCTTTGCCTCCTGTGCACAGGTGATTAACAACTCCAAAACAAACTTTGAAACTGTGACTTGAGCTTTGTTTCTGGGCCACTTGAGGGGTACCATGGCCTTGCAGTGAATGTCCTCCGGGGCAGTGGTACTGGGGATTTTCATTTCAAAAGGAAAAAGTTACTTTCATTTTCCCTAAGGACCTAATGCAGGTGGAAAAAAAAAAAAAAAAAAGGATTGCGGCTAAGGAACAAGAGAGGGACTCTACACACACTGCCCCGTTCGGTTATCGGCCCTGAGGAAGTGAGTGGGCATGCAGAGAGGGGCAGTGAAACCACCTCCTTGAGGGATGGAGAAATCAACGCCCAGATGGCAACATCAACCTGGGCCGGCCTGGAAGCAGGGAGCGGATGCCAAACCAGCACCTCTGGTTTCCAGGCCCCGTGCTGCACTGCCCGCCTTGACGGGAGCTGGATGACTCTGAGCAAGACACTAAATCTTTCTAGGTCTCGTTTTTCTCTGTCCTCAATGATCTGAAGGCTCCTTCCCATTCTGAATCAG
Source organism: Theropithecus gelada (assembly GCF_003255815.1). Taxonomy (NCBI): domain Eukaryota; kingdom Metazoa; phylum Chordata; class Mammalia; order Primates; family Cercopithecidae; genus Theropithecus; species Theropithecus gelada. Next base: position 38,408,690 of record NC_037674.1, on the reverse strand, counting down.
CACTTCAGTTTAGGGTAACAGCCTCAGCAGGCCCTAATATGGCCTGGACTCGACCCTTGCTTCTCCATGGCTTTGGTGACAAATGGAAAGAAAGCTCTCACAGGCAGCAGCAACCAGCCTTTTCCTCTGGGTTGATGCCCATTTGTCAAGAATTTGGCAAAAGTTACATTCATATCAGTGAACTCTCAACAGAGCTTCATTCATTGACACACAAAATTGATGACATCTGTTGGAGGAATGTAGCTCTGAAAACCCTCAATGTCAAAAAGTATGTATAATGGAAGGAACACTTCTTGTATTGCCCAACATTTCTAATTTCTTTCCAAACCCTTGTCTCCAATTCTGGAAATGATGGCTCCCTGAACACCCTGGTGCTTTTTGTTTTGATTGGAGAATTTGGATTTTTTTTCCCCCTGTATATACATCTGACTGTAGATTTAAAAAAAAAACTGCTACAAATAGTGTTGACAAGTTGAAAAAATGGTTAACACACATTCAAATACTTGAGTAAAACAGATATATATATAAATTTTTTTTTCCCGGAGAAAAAAGAAATCAGGCCCAAAGTATTGAACTTTGGAGGATACAAACCAGCATATGCAAAAATTAGATTTTGTTTCTGCTAATGACATCTCTAGGAACAATAAGGAGGGGAAATAAGGAGGGGAATTGTTCTTTTGTTTTTTTTTTGAGACAGATTCTCGCTCTTTCATCCAGGTTGGAGTTCAGTGGCGCTATCTCGGCTCACTGCAAGCTCCACCTCCCGGGTTCACGCCATTTTCCTGCCTCAGCCTCCTGAGTAGCTGGGACTACAGGCGCCCGCCACCACGCCTGGCTAATTTTTCGTATTTTTAGTAGAGATGGGGTTTCACCATGTTAGCCAGGATGATCTCAATCTCCTGACCTCATGATCCGCCTGCCTCGGCCTCCCAAAGTGCTGGGATTACAGGCGTGAGCCACCGCTGGGAATTGTTCTCTTCAATGTCAGTTTGAAATAGTTCAGAATGTATCCACAAAGCACTTTTCTTTTTTCTCTTAAGAACTGATTGTAGGCCAGCACAGTGGCTCATGCCTGTAATCCCAGCACTTTGGGAGGCCGAGGTGGGCAGATCACTTGAGGTCAGGAGTTCGAGATCAACCTGGGCAACATGGTGAAACATCATCTCTACTTTTTAGAGTACTTTCTTACTTTTTTTTTTTTTTAAATTTTTTTTTTTTTTTTTTTGAGACGGAGTCTCGCTCTGTCTCCCAGGCTGGAGTGCAGTGGCGCGATCTCCACTCACTGCAAGCTCCGCCTCCCCGGGTTCACGCCATTCTCCTGCCTCAGCCTCCCGTGTGGCTGGGACTACAGGCGCCCGCCACTGTGCCCGGCTAATTTTTGTATTTTTTTTTTTTTTAGTAGAGACGGGGTTTCACCGTGTTAGTCAGGATGGTCTCGATCTCCTGACCTCGTGATCCGCCCATCTCGGCCTCCCAAAGTGCTGGGATTACAGGCGTGAGCCACCGCGCCTGGCCCTACTCTTTATTTTTATACAAAAATTAGCCAGGCGTGGTGACATGCACCTGTAATCCCAGCTACTCGGGAGGCTGAGGCATGAGAATTGCCTGAACCCAGAAAGCGGAGGTTTCAGTGAGCTGAGATCATGCCACTGCACTCCAGTCTGGGCAACAGAGTGAGACTCTGTCTCAAAAAAAACAAAACAACAACAACAAAACAAACTGTAGAACTCTGATTATTTTTTGAAGATGCTTATGTTTTTATCTGTGTCCTTTCTCTGTGGAGTTCCACAATGTTTTACTCTGAACAGGGCAACTGCTCCAGCTCTTCATTCTGAAATCTGGGCCTGCTAAGTTTCAGCAATGGAATTTAGAATATGAATCTTGAATTCTCTCTCTACACTTCATGGTTCTCTAAATGGTGACCATCTCAGCTTCCAGCCTTGGCCTTTGCATATTGAAGAGTCCTAATCTCTGTACCTTGACCTCACGGAGTGGCATGTTCAGAGGTTATCACACCCAGTCATACCCCAGGCGTGTACCATGTAGAGACAGGGCTGTTCTCCTTTTTTATATTAATCTGAAAGATTAGGTAATCATTCTTCGAATTGGCATGATGCTTCATAATTAACTGATCTCGTCTGATCTCTGGAACCCAGAGGGGAAGTCAGATGTTAAACCACTCCCTCGTGGTCATGTCAGCTGCTAAACGGTTGACTCCACCTCCATCTTCCCAGCCTCCTCCTCTCCTAATTATACCTGCGGCTTCATCTGTTTTCATCTGTTATCTAGAAACTGTTTTTCTTCTGCTGTAAAATGTTTGAAACAAGGGGAAGGAGATTCCAGGCAGGGCTCAGGAGTCACAGAGGGCCAGAGTTTGAAGCCCAACCCCACTATTTGGGAGCTACTGAACTGAGTCTCTGAGCATCAGTGATGTGAGGCTTAAGTGAAATAGCCCTTGTAAGTACAAGTTGTTCAGCACACATAAACAGCATCTGAAAGTATTAAAAACCATCATCATAACTTGGGGTAATGTTAGTCTCCCCTTAGCTTCACAAGGATGGGTGGTCTTTGGAGCACAAATGGCAAGTTGAGGACCACAGCAGTTAACTTTTTGTTTTTCGAGATGGAGCCTCACTCTGTCATCCAGGCAGTGGCATGATCTTGGCTCACTGCAACCTTCGCCTCCTGGGTTCAAGCGGTTCTCCTGCCTCAGCCTCCTGAGTAGCTGGATTGTAAGTGCATACCACTGCGCCTGGCTAATTTTTGTAACTTTTTCTTTTTTTTGAGACGGAGTCTTGCTCTGTCACCCAGGCTGGAGTGCAGTGGCGCGATCTCGGCTCACTGCAAGCTCCGCCTCCCGGGTTCACGCCATTCTCCTGCCTCAGCCTCCCGAGTAGCTGGGACTACAGGCGCCCGCCATCGCGCCCGGCTAGTTTTTTGTATTTTTAGTAGAGACGGGGTTTCACTGTGTGAGCCGGGATGGGATGGTCTCGATCTCCTGACCTCGTGATCCGCCCGCCTCGGCCTCCAAAGTGCTGGGATTACAGGCGTGAGCCACCGTGCCCGGGCCAATTTTTGTAACTTTAGTAGAGACGGGGTTTTGCCATGTTGGCCATGCTGGTCTCATTCGAACTCCTGACCTCAAGTGATCCACCTGCCTCAGCCTCCCAGAGTGCTGGGATTACAGGCATGAGCCACCATGCCTGGCCGAGCAGTTAACTTACATGGAACAAGCCCTAGGCGCCTGGTACTGTACCGTGTACTTGAAGTGGTTACAGATTCGACTCCCACAATTATAAACTATGAGCTAGGTACTAATCTCATCTCCATTTTAAAGATGGAGCAGCTCAGATTTAGGAACTTGACAGGTTAGGCAGCCTAATAAAGGTGGAGTCCTGATTTGAAGCCAGATCTGGCTCCTAAGTGAAAGAGGCCAGGTTTAGGAAAGGCTTCCATGACTAGCGTGATGCAGAGAGGGTTTTTCCTAGCTGAGGATTGGCAGAGGGGAGGCTAGGGGTGCTGAAACTGTAGGAGGGTTGAGACCAGTGCATTTATTTGCCATGAGCAAGGGGACAGCTTTTTGGAAGGAGACCTAAAACCAGGCTCCGGGACCCTGCTTGGATTCTTTGCCTTACAGCCTTTGTCTTTCTGTGGAGAAGAGATTCCTGATTAAGGGGCATGGAAGTACAGCTACAGAGATATTTAATACTTTTGAATGAAAATATATCTGCATCCAAACGGGTTTTCATTTATTTCCATTCTGTTTGCTTTTGGTGAGAACATCCTTTTTTCTCCCTGCAGACAGTTGAAGCCAGTAGTTTGTAATCTATTTTTATTTGCTTAGAGTCTTCAAGAGCTAGGGAAATGACTGATGACATTTTTAGTTTCCAAGTCTGAGAAAATGGAGACGTCTTGGAATTGAGAACTCACAGGAGTTGGGAAGCATAAGGTCATAAAGACTCGCTAAAGCACTAGTTTCAGTCAAATCACATTGCTGGTGGAAAACAGCAGATCTGGCACATTAACCCATCACTGGTTCTTGTGTGGCTATGCCACTGCTAGAGACTTAGCTAATATGTCAGGAAGAAAAATCCCCAAACCAGTAAAGCCACTGCCAAAGTCCTACATGGATGTGCAGATATACACCAATAACATTGAAAATGACGTTTGGAAAGGGCCTCTCCTGCTTGGTTATAACTTTAACAGACCAAAATAACGCTGCCTTTAGTGTTTCTGAGAATCAACACATGAAACCCAGTTTCCCCTGGACTCTGGGATACCGTTTTGAGAACCTATTTGTGGCGGAAGGCAGGTCAGTGGCATGATCAAAAGTCCACAAATGAAGAACATACAAATGACAGGACCACCACATTTAGAAAATGTCCTACAATGTGCATTTTATTCCATGTCATTATACAATGTTTACATATAGTTATAACTCTCAAGAAAATGTCCTTTACCAATTGGATGTAGTGTCTAAATCTTTCACTTTAACATGAAGAACTGAAAACAGTGGAAATCCACATTGTTATCCTACAGATTGTCATGAGCTGCACGTGTGCCAATCAGAAAGGAATGGAAGTCTCGGAGAGCAGCGTGGCTTACAGACCCTTGGCTTTAGTGAATTCAGGCATGCGGGATCCATAGTCTCATCTTGTAGTAAAACTCAAGACAAAATAAATTAGTGTTGGACACAGTTCTACATTGAACAATGTTGAACAAAGGACCACAGGGGGACCTTTTGTTTAAAGTAGCACCAATCCACACCTGATTGTGTTTCCAACATTCATCTTCCTGTTGACTCTATCATTGGCACTTTGAATGGAACTTCTTCTGCTTTAGTGAGGATTCCTACACTGACTAAGCATACCGTGTTGCTAAACTCTCTACAAAGTGTGGCAACATCAACCCGGGAAATGGCACATTTAAACCAGGATCGCCCTGACATGGGCTTGCCTTTTTGTGTGTGTTTTCTCCACCCCCTGACCTAGCTGGTATTTCGTGGATGTTTCTGTGACAGTGGTAAAAGTAAATAAAAATGCATTTAAGGGGTAAGCAGGTGTTTAAAAACAAAACAAAACAACAACAAAATGAAAGAATGTGGTCGCAGCTAAGGAGGTTTTCACATGTTGTTTAACTCCAGTAAAGTCTGATCCAGCATCTGATGCATACTAAGGTTTTCTTCTTTGGCATGAGCCACTTTCTCTGTGGTGGGATTAGAAAATTAAGTCATGAATAGCTGTGCTTTGGACACAATGGTGGTTTGTACATTTAGGCAGGCAAACATCAATCACAAACACAGGATGAGATAATTAGAACTAGGCATGCTTGTAAGACATTACTCATTTCTAGACAAGAACTTAAGATGGGGGGAGGACGTCTTTGACCCAAAGGAGCCATGGCACGGATTCTCATAGAGCAGTCAGGTGCACCTCCACCAACAATGCACTGAAGATAAAATGCACATGGGGTTTGCTGAAGGTTCACTGACTGTGTGCCGTGGGAACAGGGAGAGGTAAAAAACCAAATACAGCTGCAGTACTGTTATACAGACTGGAGAAGTTACAAACGGCAGACATTTTGGAGGTACAGGCAGTTAAAAGTCTAGGAGTTGTGCGGTAACACAAACTCACAAAAACAAAGATGACATAAATAGGTTTTCTGAGAACTTTTAAAATGATTTATTTCTGTTGCTCATAAAAAATTATCAACATGTTTCATGCACACTTCATTAGGACATTCTCTTAATATTTTTATAGTGTTCTATGTATTAGCATGCCATTCTCCCCAGACTCCAACAGCACCATTAGACTGATTAAAGCATACCTTTCAGACAACCAGGAGCTTCTGGCATGAGTTCCTGTTTTCAAAAGCTATTTTGCCCAAGCATAGGAACATTTAATCATATTTCAAACACTATACCATATGTTTAGAAGTTAGGAATATGAATATCTAATAGGAATATATATACACACATATATATGTATACTTAAAGTAGGACTCATGGCTGTCGGGAAATAGAAAACATTTTTTTGGCGGGGAGCTCCTCATTATTTATCAGTTCAAAGAAAAGGACCTGCTATTTCAAAGAGCAGTGCTGAATTGACATAAGTATTTTACCATAAAAGCTGTTTTGTGATTAAAGAGAACATAATTATTCCAGCCATACAGAGAAAAATGCAGGCAAGGCCAGCCTTTCAGCCAATTCCTTGTATTTGCATTTCTGCAGAAAGCAACTGTTTTCAACTCTATTAGTTGAAGGTAGGACAGTCTTAGATTTTCTGCACGTGGGCTCCACTCCTAGAATTCAGCCCAAGTTTTTTCACTCTTAAGTTTAATCCTCATTCAGAGCCAGCTTTAGTTCATTAGTGAGGCGGCGGTTTTGCTCAAGTTGCTGGTAGAGTTGATCTGTACAGGTCAGCAAGCAGGTTAGCAGAAAAGAGGCAGAAGGAAGAGAGGTTAGCAGACTGGGTGAGAGGCAGTTAATAGAGAACAGAGACCTCAAGCAGGACAGCAACTGGTCACTTGCTGAGCAGTTTACTCTTACCCCATAGTCACCTGTCCTGTATTCAGGAAGGGTAGATCCTAAAAAGCTTGGTAGACTTAGGAAGGGTCAGAATTTCTCTCTTGGTGGGGAGAGGAGGGGAGGAGGAGCAACATGATAAGAGGAGGAGGAAGAGTGCACGTTCCTCTTATACCTCACTAAACCACTTTGTGAGCTGAGCCATACATGAGCTCACTTTGTGAGCTGAGCCATACACTTTGTGAGCTGGCAACAGATTTGGGAATGGAGGCCTGGCTGGAGGTGAGCCCAGTGCGACATCCACCCCTTGCTAGGGCTGTGTTAAACTTAGGCGAAACCTCGACCTGCCCGGTGCTGCCCACCTCTTCCAGAACCCCTTTCCTCTCCACTCACAGGGCAGGCTTTCTCCTCAGGTAGTACCAACTGGGGGTTACTGCTTTTGCTGCACTGAAATTTTCTGAAATTTGGAATTAAGTCCCTGTCCTTCCCCCAGTCACCACGATACAGCGTACACATTCTGACTCTCATCTAGCTTTGATAGTGTTATCCATTCAAACAGCAAAAGAACAAGCACTTGTCACCACTCAACACTGATTTAGAATTTATCTGCTTACTTCTTTTTTTTTTTTTTTGAGACAGAGTCTCGCTCTGTCACCCGGACTGGATGCGGTGGCGCAACCTCGGCTCCCAGGTTCACGCCATTCTCCTGCCTCAGCCTCCCTAGTAGCTGGACTGCAGGCGCTCACCACCTCGCCCGGCTAATTATTTTTGTATTTTTTAGTAGAGATGGGGTTTCGGCGTGTTAGCCAGGATGATCTCGATCTCCTGACCTCGTGATCCACCCGCCTCAGGCTCCCAAAGTGCTGGGATTACAGGCGTGAGCCACCACCCCGCCCGGCCCTATCTGCTTACTTCTTGAAGAGGATGGCATTCATGTGTGGTGCTAATGGATGTGTATAAAATGAACAGAACTTGCAACACCTACATGAAGACCAGCGTGATATACAGTTTACACACTGACACGTGATCTGCTTCTGGGGGAAAACAACTGCAGGAGTGTCTGTATCTGACGATCCAGGGGACACCCACACTATGACAAACAAGAGCCT